>NC_068364.1:79641377-79723877 GCF_020536995.1 Dreissena polymorpha
TTCTGCCAAAAACAAAAGTGCCACGAATTGACTTGACTGAAAAGGAACGTGGTTACCTTGCGTAAACATACGTACTTACCAAGTAAAGTGGAACACCAAGAAACATTTCACAGAACAAATCTTTCCAACATTCATGGCAACATATTATACGAATTAGATATTGTATATATTTTTACATGTTGTTCAAATCATGTTATTTTTCACATGACAATTTATTTTTGTTTAAAACCATGCACAATATTTTTGGCCCATGCGTGAATCAAAATATGTGGTATAGGTATCTCGACCTACTGTTAGAAATTTCCTTCATTGTATATCTGTTTTTCACAATTACAAATCTTCAGCATAAGTAATTCACACAATTAAATAAAACATTCCTGCATATGCCACCTTTTTATAACCTATGTTTACTGGCACAAACTATTTTTGAAATTATAGCACGACCCTGCCCACGCGCCAATTTCCACCGGAGAGGTCAATTAAAATAATAATAAACGGACTAGTTAACGGGCTCGTTACTTATTACTGTCTTACAGAGTCTTCAACGGTAACCACTAGCTCTTTTGATTAAAACAATTCATTATTTCCCTTAACTTCTAGCTCGTGCGACGCAGGAGTGATTGGTTGGCTACGTTTTTTGGTGGAAGGTGTGCACTAGTTTTTCTCAATACTGTATTATGTGATTGTTGTACCAGCGCCTTCACCTTGAACCACGTTCCTCTGGAACTGGTCATGTGTTTGATGACAGCCCCCAGGCTCGGGCGATGTTTCGGAAGGCAGCCAGAGACCAGAACGAGCATATTACGTACGGGGAGTTCCAGACGTGTTCCGTTCCTATGACAACAACAGTAAATGCTATTGTTAGTATGAACCGTCATTTGCAGGTTCATTTTAAACTATTTATCGTTTTGTTTTGCGCTAAATTTACCGCGATTACTATTACAATTACACAACATACCATTACACTACTCGTAAGTATTTGTTGGCTTTCCGAAATTAATATAACATTTTCCCACCGCCTCATGCCGTGTATTTGGGTGATATAACTAATTATAACATAATGTATTATATTATCGCACGTATTACTACTCCCGATGCGCAACATTTTTGTATATTGAAAACATAAAATAAAGGAAATTCAATAGCGGACCCCCCGTGTCGACTGGCAAAATATCTGAATTGTTTAATCTAAATCGCTGATTTAATAAGTGTATATCTTCATATGTTAAGAGCGGAAGGTATTGTGATAAGCGCAAACTACATGCAAACCCCATTTGTGCTATATATGAATATTATTGTGTCAGGTTGGCAACTTTATATTTTCATTGATTATATCGAACCACTTCCTGTCAAATAACGAGGGTGGTGTTGACGGCGTTTTGGTTAAAGACAACGGGCAACATATAGCTGAATCGCTGTAGTTTAATCTATTTTTCAATGTTTTTTTTGGTAGTAATCTTCAAATTTCATAGCGGACTTGTTTTGTGACCACATAGAAAATAGCTAAGTGCGGTTTCTTGCTCAAACGCTTATCAAGTGTTTTTACATCTTTCGTCAACGCATCAATAGCGCACGATCTTGCGTTATGGCTTTATTGCAGATTTTTACATTTTCGCAAATTATGTCAATAGCGGACGATCTTGCTCTATCACTTATTAAATGTTCGACCAATATCTTCATTGCAATAGATACGTAACGAAACGGTGAACTTAGCTGAATCGTATAGCTTATCGCTGATCAAGATTTTAATCATGGCATATATATAAAATTGCTATAATTCTATATATATATAATATATTATATATATATATGATTATATATATATATAATATATCTATATATTATATATCTATATATTTAATATATAATTATTATCTGATTACGACGTAGCTAAATTGTAGCTTTATCGTTTCGTTCTTTAAATTATAACGTGTTGTAAATCAAATGGACGATAGTGTAAATAGCGCAGACTTCGCGTAGAACGCTTATACGTATATAAATAACAGAAATACAACATGCATTTGAAATACTCGCTTTCATTATGATTCAAGTCAAATCGACACATACCCAAGCGCAGTGGTTTCAGCCATAAAACTATGACTTTGTGGTTTGACAATCAAGTTAAATTTTGGCTTCATGCTTAAATAAGGCCCCAAATGCGAGCAGTATAACTCTTAATCGAGGCATGCCCCGTTTCTTTTACTTTCAATGCTTCAAAATACACTGAACAAATCGACAGGTATAATAATAGGTTTATTGCGAAGATCCATGTTGATTTCGCTAATTATGGCAGTCAGTTCGCTGCCAATGTATGTTGTAGCTGATAAATTACTTGTGTTGACATAATACCAAGTTAACTTATCAACTGTAGATGACCCGGTGACCACCGCATATTTCCCAGAGCACTGGACGAGATTTTAAAAGGGGCTTTTCACGTTTCGATAAATTGACAACTCAAACAAATCGTATTCGCAAATTTTCGTTGTAATTATGATTTTTGTGAGGAAACACTAAGACTGAACATTTACCATGCTCTAAAATATCCATTATATGCATCTTTTACGATTAAATAAACCTTAAACGTTCCAACTCGAAACGATTGAATAATTTAGAGAATTCTGTTGTTGTCGTTATATTATGTGATACAACGAGGATTGCTTATATAAAAAATAAAAAACAATACTCATTGTATGAGCACAGATGGTCGAGTCGTCTAACCGATGTTACTTTTAACTCCAGGGATATGTGGTTCGAATTCAGCAGAAGAAATTCCGCACATTTACCCACTGGTTTGGACTTTAACTGTAAGGGAATGGTATATGTTTTTGAAGCATTGAGTAATCAGGAAAAGTTACATGATTCTAAACGAGTCGAGTCAATTTCATTTTGAAAACAAAGGGCATACGGCCCAATCTACATAGTTATACATTTCAACCTACTATTATAATCATAACAGAGATGTGTCCTAGAACATGTTTACATAGAGAATACTAGGTTAGCGTTGAAATACAGAGAAGTTTATGTTGCGAGGCTTAGAACGCCGGGAGCGCCGAGCCTTGGCGAGTATTCTATTTATCACCTTTATTTTTTTCAACGTGACATTTAACCATCAATAGATCTAATAACTTAAACAATAATTTTAATTCAGTGTTAAAAGCCTTAAAATCTAACGAATGTAACCATGCGTAGTGATACATATGTAAGTTGGTCTGGTACGCAAAATAGTCTTAAAAACAAATTCACACACAAACTGTAAAACAAGTAAAAATATCACCATATCCTCGATTCAATTTTACGCAGTATGCGATTCTAACACATTACGACCGCGAACAGAAGATTTGACTTTACTATAATTGATTTTATTTGCTCCTGACAAAATGATGTCGATGTCAACATACATGTACACCATCGACGACCTTGACAATTTCGACGAGTAAACAGACAATTGCAGCGACTGACACTTTATTTGACTTAATATACAGGGCAATACGTTTTCCGACTTCGGACGAACGAATTTAAGGACGCGCAGAACGTGTTTTTTATGTATTGTTATGGGTATGCCGTGTGTGATCCGATGCATCAATGGCGCCCATGTTAAAATCATTTCCCCGAGAACAGGGAACGACAAAAGTACAAACAAAAACCAGAACACGTTCGAACTAGTTTCTTACCTTAATTATCCTTTAAAATCCATCTAATAATCCATTTAACTCAATAATTGACGAGTTTGCATCTAGGGTCTTTAATAATTATTTAGCATAGTTAAATAAAGACCCTTATGCCATCCTATCACTATATTCAAATGAGTTTACGAACTCAATAACCTTTCTTTCTTCGTCACACACGCTACGTCATGTACTCTATGTACATTACTGCTGTTAAAATGAACCCGGAGCAGTTTATTAAATAATAGCCGATGTTAAACTCGGTTGCATTTGCAGATTTCTGCATACAAACATAATTATGTTTAAACTTGCACAATGTTTTATTTGTCTATGGTAAATGCCCTTATTGTAAAAGAAAATAATTTAATATATAAATACACAAAGAATGGAAAACATTCCATTACACTACAGATAAATGAGTGGGATAATACCCTTGTACAAAATGAGACGTTCCGAATTCCAGTGGTGCTATTTTACCATCTTATACTTTACACAGCTCTATGCCTAACGTGAACTAAATCGGAAAGCAAAATGTTGCAGATTATTTATGAATTGTGGCGATATTTGTTTGGCTTGTTGTACATTCTTAAATGTTAAAAGTATATGCATGGATTTTAAAACAATGCACATTACACGAAATAAGGAAAATGTGATAAATTGACAATTCAAATATGTCGATATACAGTACATGTACATGTGAAATAAGTCAAGTTTATAATAAATCGTCAAAAAATGGGGAAAATGACGCAATAAGTATGTCATTTTATGACGACATCAATCAGCTGATTCATTATACGGATGGCGAAAATTATATCATATGACTAGATTTGAAGGTTGAAGGTCGTATAATTTTCAAGCTAAAGTTTTCTCGATAAAGGTCTATTTCTTATGAAAAAATCATTCAGTGGTAAAGTAAAATGTAGTCCGTGCACGCGACAGGTATATCCAACAAGGTTGAATACAGGCTAGTATATTCCATAAGGTGTTATACCGTCGAAAATGGGATAAAAACATACTGCTCGTGTTAATAATAAAATGTACACTATTAGTTATTTATGTTTTATATCTTTATAAAAATGCATACGGATTGTGTTTACATGCATATATATTGTACATTATTAGATAATTGATATTTTTAGACTTAAAAAGAACATATTCACGCACACAGCACCACACATAAACAAACAAACAAAAAAACAACAAAAAAAACCATTGAACTTGGTCGTAAAATGGAAGCATTCTCTCCCCTAAATAATAAATTCCGTATTATTTATTGGTGTATTGACGGTTGTTATAAATTCATGCATAAATTACGTATAATATTAATACCTCCAGTTTGGAATCTAGAGAAACACTTCGTCCAACGTGAAGTGCATGTGATGCGTCAATTAAAATATAGTTTTGAAATGTAAACGGCATGAACTTACTTATAATTGTTCGCATTGTCATGCTTGCATAAAATAATGAGTACATACTTATTTTCAGCTGACTGGAAGGTTACAGAAGGAGAATTTGTGGTCCAGTGGGTGAAAATATCCACATAATATTGATTTGAACCTTGTTCAAATGGCTTGACCGCGTCTGTTTCATAACGATGTAACGTTTCGTTAGCGAAAAAATAAATGAATCTTCTTTATACTAGTTAAGTAACATTTTACATTATATTGCAGCATGTCACATGTACTCATGTTCTGTGGTTTGTACCAAGATCATCTCGTATATGCCCAACCGTTGAATTTCATACTGGATGAAACAAACACACGTCTCTACTTTGCAAGTGTACTTATACGAATAAGAAATACTAATGCAATATATGCCAGAGAATGCACACTGAAATATTCGCTGTCAAAAGACCGCACGAATTACTTATAATCAAAGCGCCATTGGCGTAAAAAGTCTATTGACAAGATACAGCGAAGATTCTACTGAAGTAAATGTTAAAGGAGCAATTGACTGAATGAAACTCTAAAGGCAATCTAGAGAGTCTTTTTTTAAAAGAATAAGTAGAAATAAAGGAAAAAAAAAGTGATGAAATATTTAAACAAACAAAATATATCAATCGGAAAATAAGAACACGTATCATGAGAGCTTGGTATTTTGCGAACAAGAAAATGCCCGGATGATTACGCTCTTATTGTTTAATTTGGAGTACAATACGTCCCTTCAGAACTGTCCGTTGTTTGTTTATTGAAAAGATGAAGACAATATTTTTCATAACTATTACAGGCCCCTCTGAAATAGTCGTACTAGGGTGGTAATTAACGTTATCATTACATAATAATTATTTAAGAGACTGAACGAATTTTTATTCGGAAGTTAAGGTGAAAGTTATATATTTGTTTTATTGTTTTGTTTATTACTCCCCATTATGCAGTTTACGATAACTTCATTTTGATGTAAGCAGAAACGAACAAATGGGTGTTTTTGTTTTGTTGTTGGTGTTGTCTTTACCGACTTCGTTACATACGCAATATATTACATGTACGCTGTATTTTGAAGCACACGTTCTGAAGTTTCAATCCTTATTCAAAGTATTCACATAATTTGAATAATATGCCAAATAGTATGCGGATCAAAATACTGTTGTTTGATCCCGTCTCTTGCCGCCAAAAATCGCAAGGTAAATGTTTGCCGTCACAGAGTTTCACGATATTACAGCCATAGAAACTCGACAGTCGTCTAAAAAACAAGAAAATTATGTATACTTTAAAATTAATAAAGTCACGTACCCCATTAATAAATACATCGAAAAGGTTTGTTATTTCCAAATCGAATACGATAAGATTCACTCTTTTAAAAAACACATAACTGAGTATACAAAAAGTAACACAAATGCGTGCGTCTTTATCTGTTTTATACCCTCTATTATTTTTGTTTAATATTTAAATGACGCTCAATTTCCAACCCGCAAGTTTACTTAGTGGAGCTGTAATTAGGTCATCCCGCTAAGAAATTTCGCTGCGAATAAAGTCGAGATGTAGAGCGAATATTAATTCGAAATAAACGGTAGTTACTTTCTTGATAATATGGCTGGAAAGTAAGAGGCATTAAAAAAACAAGAATAAAAGGGTGTTACACTGCGAAAAAGACATGCCCCGGCATGGACGTCGCCGTCTTGACTATCACGTGATTACCCACTCTGTATAGTAAACCTTATCTAGCGTTTGCAAATAACAAAATTTGTTTTACGAACAGACTTTGTTTTATTTCTAAAAACTTTTTTCACTAAAACTGATCTTAGAAATATTTATTAAAAATGCTGTTAGAAAAGTTCTCAGAAGAAAATCTTTTGAAAAATGTTTATAAGCGAACAATTGTAAGAAATAGACAATTCAATGTTAATCATCTAATCTATTTCGTCTTCCAAAATCCTACTACAACCCGGGTATTTTTACCACATTTTAGCACTCAATCGATTAGACGTCTTTACGATTTGCTTAAGCCAAAAGACAAAAATTACACAACTTCATTAATAACGATCTGCTATATATTATAATGAATGAAAAAAGTATGCATTTATTCCAACCGGCTCTAATTGCACTGTATGCATATTTGGAAACGTGCATGTAGGCCTCGATGTTCACGTGTAGGCATATTATATATATGCAAGTGCGGACAAATGATCGAAACGATGTTCCGTGAAGTAAATTAAGTAAAAAGGACTTTTTAAATACCTATAGTACGAATATAATAATCATTTTGAAATTGTATTCTTATGTGAAATGTATGTTATTAGTGTGTGCACATTTAGCAACCATTAGCGTGTTCAATTCAATGCTAGATTGGAGATTAGAAGAACGCAGTAACGTGACACCGCTATACGCCGATATAAAAATAATAAAGTTGGGCTATAGGATGTGAATAATTGCAATAAATGTATTCATTGACGAAACGCCAATTAGCCCCATTTGCTGTCTCAATAAGTCAGAAAAAAAACAGAACAAATATTGTATTCGTATTTGCCCAGCACAAGGGATAGTTGTATGCATTAAGTCATGTCATAAGCACGAAATCAATTATCTACTCAACGCGTGTGACACATCAATGTGTCAAATGGCCAAATTTGTAAAATAAATATTTAAACTACTGTCTCGTAAATAAATGCGCGCTCAATGCTGTCGCATTTTAGGTCATAGTATCTATATATCCTATTCCGGCCCAATATGTAAACACTTCATCTTCACCATTCTTAGTACACATAATAGAATGCAATTTGCACAACATTTTGCAATTAACAGAATTTTTTTTAAATTGCCTGTGTATTTTCAATTTCAATATAACCACCATTTCAAAGAAACCGGAGCTTCGTGTTGTTTGCTCGATACGCCCTTTTTCGTGTCATAAAGACTCGTATCTTGCAAAATTATTATTATTAAAATACTTTTGTATTATGCCCATTAAGAATGATCCGAAGCGATTAACGCCTTAACACTCCTTATCCAGGCGATCAAATGTAGATTGCCTTTGTCTATCTCGTGCGGCGAAATTGTGACCATAGATCGAGCGAGCGAAAGAAAAGGGTTTTGGTTCGCTTATAAGCGATATAATTAAGGGATATCGGAATAGAAAAACAGTTAAGGATAAAAATCTTATTTCTAGCGTAGTAAACGATATTTTTTATTACCAGCAGTTCGAGTGTTTCGTTGGATAGTAAACATTCTGGTTACGGCGTTGATTTCCGGCTTCTTTTACCTTCTCTTTCGACGGCTAAAGTGGATATTTGTTAATTGATATATATTGTCACACACAATTATTAGGTAAGTAGAGTTAAATTAGTAATCGTCTTCGTTCCACATTTTACAATATCTTTTCGGCATACTGTTTACAATATCGTACTATACGGTTATTTATAACAAACACTAATTATTGTACACGCCTGTGAAACATATTATCTCATTCATAACGGGCGTGAGAGTAAAGATATCCGTCTCTTACATTAAGGTCTTGTTGCTCACACTTTCTGTGAAAGATTGTAATTCAATTCAGCGTTAGGTTTTTAAATTTAAACAATTTGACCATGATATTGAACCCGTGCACATTACATTTCCTCCTCACTTCAAATGTAACTTTAAATAATATAGTTTACACATATGTGTGAAATTATGGATTATATAAATGTTAACCTGCATACGTTCTCCAAAAACCGACAATTAAACATAATTAACCAAAAAGGGCTTTTAATGGAAAGCCTAAAATCTAGTTTGTTCTTTTTGAAAATTGTGGTATAAGTTTTTATTAATATCATCATTATTTTTATGATTATTATGATTATGATTATGATTATTATTAATTCTTATATTTATTATTATTTTTTATTATTTTTATTATTATGTGTATTTATTTATTTTATTTTAACTACATTTTTTATTATTATTCTTATGTTAATTATTATACATCTCCATCCGTATTTTTTTTTCTTCAATCTAATAGCATTTCCGAAAAGTTATTAAGTAACATGTCCTAAAGTATGAAAAATAAATGTAGCCTTTAATATAAACAGTTTTGTCTTCATCAGAAAATTACACGAAATTGTGGATGAGGTAGCTTCTTTTAATGGAAACAGGAATAATCTCTACAGTTCAATAAACCGACTTGCCGAGTATACCAGCTTCTATTTTCGATTTCTCATGCAGTTCTAATACAAGTTGTAAGTGTGTTGTGTTAAAATCAAACTTATTTTTATAAATAACTTAAAACCAGTTAAATGCTCGTATGCCGATGAACTCTTGATTTGATACATATAGGATCTGGCTTGAGTTGTCATATCATACCATATTTAAAAAAAAGAGTTCATGAATTGTGTTAGTAAGCGAGCCTTTGGCGAGCTTATTAACGAATTTCTTGAACGAGTTTAATAAAATATGGTATGATATGACAACAAGTGTCAGATCTTTTATCACATGCTTTTAAATGAGCAAATTAAATAAATTATAACGCAAACATAATGATTAATCGCGAAAGTTGTTTACATTTCGAGACGTCATTTCATCAAAATAACAAAAAGCGATTGGTCAATAAACGAAACTTAGCCAATAAAAACGCTTAAAACGTATATAACACATGTATAATATAAAAATATATGTAATGGTTATATTACATGGGAAACAGGGTATGGCATGTGATAACATATCTAAAATATTAAGGTCCTATTTTTTATACACAATTTGTCGATATTATTCCTCATTAAAAATATAACACAATCCATTGTACTGTCATCCCTTCGTATTATTTGTGTAGCGTTTCGTGAAAACTGTGCATAATGTATGGCAAGCGAAGTGCACATTATTGTCCTACACCACGGTTTAACAGTTAACTATATAGTTAAGAGACTTTGAAACCCGGGTTCAAAGTGCCGTTTGCAATTAATTCTTAAAACCGGGTTCAAGACTTTGAAAGACAAAGCGCACATTATTGGCTTAAACCACGGTTTAACAGTTCACTATATAGTTTAGAGACTTTGAACCGGGGTTCAAAGTGCCGTTTTCACATTAATTCATTAAACCCCGGGTAGTAGTAGTAGTAGTTAGTAGTAGTAGTAGTAGTAGTAGTAGTAGTAGTAGGTAGTAAGTAGTAGTAGTAGTAGTAGTAGTAGTAGTAGTAGTAGTAGTAGTAGTAGTAGTAGTAGTAGTAGTAGTAGTAGTAGTAGTAGTAGTAGTAGTAGTAGCAGTAGAAGTCGTAGTAGTGTAGTAGTAGTAGTAGTATAGTAGCGTAGTAGTAGTAGTAGAAGTAGTAGTAGTAGTAGTAGTAGTAGTTAGTATAGTAGTAGTAGTAGTAGTAGTAGTATCGTAGTAGTCAGTATAAGTAGTAGTAGTGTATAGTAGTCGTAGTAGTAGTAGTAGTAGTAGTAGTAGTCGTAGTAGTAGTAGTCGTAGTAGTAGTAGTCGCCTTCGTCGTCGTTCGTCTTGTCGTCGTCGTCGTCGTCGCGTCGTCGTCTCGTCGTCGTCGCCGTCGTCTTCGTAGTCGTAGTTCGTCGTCGTCGTCGTCGTCTTCGTCGTCGTCGTCTTTCGTCGTCTTCGTAGTCGTCGTCGTTCGTCGTCTCGTCGTCGTCGTCGTCGTCGTCTCGTCGTCGGCGGCGGCGCGTCGTCGTCGTCGTCGTAGGTCGTCTCGTCGTCGTCGTCGTAGTCGTCGTAGTAGTCGTCGTCGTCGTCGTCGTCTTCGTCGTCGTCGTCGTCGTCGTCGTCGTCGTCGTCGTCGTCGTAGTTCGTTCTAGTCGTCGTAGTCGTCGTCGTCGTCTTCGTCGTCGTCGTCGTCGTCTAGTTCGTCGTCGTAGTCGTCGTCGTCGTCGTCGTCGTAGTCGTCGTAGTCGTCTTTCGTCGTCTCGTCGTCTCCTTCGTCGTCGTCGTCGTCGTCGTCGTCGTCGTCGTCGTCGTCGTCTAGTCTCTAGCGTAGTCGTCGTCGTCGTCGTCGTCGTCGTCGTCGTCGTCGTCGTCGTCGTCGTCGTAGTCGTCGTCGCCGCCGTCGTCGTCTAGTTGTAGTAGAAGTATAAGTGTAGTATTAGTATTAAGCATTATTATAGGACATTAAATGATTTAATAGTGTTCATGTTACAAGTAGAAGAACAGTTCTTTTTAATTAGGGTGTTTCCACTTTCGTTATACATACCATTCTTAATTGTGTGTATTTCAGAATAGAGGGAGCATCACGTTAAAGACTCGCCCACTATGGACAGAACTGTTGTTATTCTCATAATTACATTAGCGTGGCTTCATTCGTTAAATGCAGGTAACTCGTTGATACATACATTATTGTAATCATACTCAAAACAACTTTGTATTCTTGTAATAATCAGTATTGTGTTTGATTTATGTTATTTGGATAAACGCGAGTTTATGAACACGGATACATCATAACATTCAAAATACATGTCAGTTGTCAGTATGATTTTAAGTGTATGCATTATATGGGTTGCGATTGTACATTATACTATAAACACATATAAAATATACTCACTTCATTTTGTATTAACCGTTCGTGTCAATGCATGTAAATACATCTTCTTTACCAAAGGTACTTGTCAAGAAATAATTGCGATGGTCAATTATGATTTTATTTTCAAAAGGAACTAAGTGCTCGTGTTTGCACAATACATACACTCCACATACTTCAAATCCTTGCACATTCAACCGTTAACAATCATAATGTCAGCGCGATCTATTTTTATTTACTTGTGAGTTAGCTTCGTTTCCATACACTCGGTATAGTCATGTCGTCGTTTTGCAAAATGTTTCCTTTCTGTTCAGCCTTTACTAATTTGGCATTGAATAAGGCGGCAACCCAAACCGACACGCATATCGGAGGAGATGCATCATTGGCTGTGGACGGGTCTAGTTTCCAGGCATCTTCTTATGCGGACTCTGGTTGCACAAGGACCGTGTCTGAGGACGCGTCTTGGGAGGTCGATTTGGGAGACCTCTATGTGATAAATCAAGTGAAAATAATAAATAGACTAGGTAAGTATAATACTGTAGTGTTCCCGTGTTTGTGAACTCTTTATGCTAAATTCTGTATTCAACATAATCTGATATTTGATATTGACTTATAAATCAATATTAATTTAAAACAATATACGAAGCTGAACAACAGTAACTGGTCCATTTTTAATTATGATAAAAATTCTGATATAAAATATTAAAGCATTAAATTCACAATATACGTTCGGCATTTTCTCGATACTTAATGTATGAGAATGTACAGTAAAGATATATTGTGTCGCTCCTTAACGTGTTCGTATAAAACAAATTTAAGTCCAACTTCAAAAGCTTCCAAAACACTCACTGAAATAAACAAACAGCATTTTAATAATTAAACGGCCTATTTTAATCAGATGTATGATGGCAAATGGTATGTTATTAGATCGAGCGCTGAATGGATTCAAAATGAACGAAACCTGCCGAAGCCGTTTGGAAACCTTCACACATATAATTATATGGAAAAAGAATTACTTAATAAGTGAAAATGGCGAAGTAAAGGATTTAAAAAACTTGACATAATAAAATATTAATCTTTTGAAAAAATCGATATATTTGCGTTGGTAATTAAGATTTTGATTGTTATGTCAGGTGTTTAGAAGTTCAATTACTATCCAGATAGCAGTCAAATGATTAGTCACTTTATGATGCTTCCGTTGTTATAAAACGAATTGCATATAATAAAAGTCGAGTTTTATCAATTGTTCATTAGGCACATGTGTTTGAAAAGCGTGCAAGCCCGCAACCATGCCACCGTTAATCAAACACAATGTACAATTACCGGCATCCCAAAAGGCGATGAACATTTGTAATATTAAAATAATTGGGGCAATTTTTGTTTTGTAATACTGTAATTGAAATAGGTTCTTGACAAATTAATATATAATTCCATCAACATCGACCTAATTGAATGAATCAATGGTCAGTGTATAGGAGAGAATACTTGACTCATTTATTATATTAACTAGGCATAACATTAAATAAAAATGTGTATTATAAACAATCACGGTTTCAAAGCGATTTTAATAAGGTATATAACTTCCATCAAAATTGTCTATGTATAATAAAAGCAATAAGACGTAACATCCACCACAGAAGCTCGTCTGACCAAGTTTTATAAAATTGTTTACGGGTTATTCTTATACATACACATAACTAAACATATGTAACAAACGTTGACATTTTGCAGGACATCAACTTCATTTATGAAAAACATTGCAAAGAAGGTATTACAACGTATTTTCTTATCAAACGAATAAATGCATTACTCAAAATACTAATTTAAAGTGCTTTTAGTATAGAACCATTTATAGAATCGTTCGTCAAAACTTCTTCCTATTTAAGGACTTATGCTTCAGTTTGAATGGAAATTTTGCTATACCCAGAATTTGATAACTTTTGGTAATTAGATAGAACCATCTGTTGTGAATAGAAAAATAAAATAAAAATCATGGGTCGCCGGTGCTGTTCATTTTATTCGCACTTGAACAACAAGCCTATTTCAGCACAGGAACAATTCACCAATAAGGTAGTAACATAAAAACTTGAGTAAATTAATGAGCAAAGTGTTGATAAAACTATTTCTCATAAAATACATAATACTGATTTAATTTGACTGCATTTTTTTAAACCTGAATCGATTGGTTCATGTTTTTATCAATTTTTAAACAAAAACAACATACTTTCACATATGACAATAAATAAAATGCATCAAAGTCATTTTTTACATGTCTTTCTGTACCAAGATTTTTGCAAATTTACCTAAATATTAAATGAGTTATAACTGAAAACAAACATAAAAAGAAAACAATAGGTCACCTGGGTCGTTTGTTCACAAATGCAGTTTAACTGCATGTATTAAAATGCAATTTAAAAACACAGTGGAAACCATGTACATGATGCAGGTGAAAGCACATACGAGAACATGTATTGCTGTATGCCAATTAAAACGTAGATTTAAATGTAAATGAAAACACAAATTTATGTAGCAAGATGAGTAAAAATAGAATGATAAAGTACAGAAGTTAAAGCAGGATGTATACGATATATTAAAGGGGCATATCAAATGTATTAAGTGTAATTCTTTACAAAACTTGACCAACCTACTAATGTATGCGAATTCAAAAGTATATTTTAATTTCAATAAAAACACAATTAATTAATAATGTGTAGCTAGATCAGTAAAGTAGCTTAATTAGTGTAGCAAACAAAAAACAAGATGGTTAATAAACATTTAAAGGGGCATATCGACATATTAGTTGTAACTCTTGACACGACTTGACAAATGTTTTATGTATGCCAGTGCACAAGTTGATTTAAATATTAGTGAAAACACAAATTATGTTTATCAAACAAATGTAAGTGTATACGGAACCAAACAAACAACAAGATAATTTCATACATTCAAAAGGGCATATCAGTAGTGTTTTGTAAATCCTGACATGATTTTACTAATGTATTGTTGTATGCAAATGTAGATTTGAATATTATAATGAACATACAAATTATAAATGATGTGTATCGAGATCATTACATTAGGTTAATTAACTATTCAATAAAAAACAATATGTATACAATACACTTAAAGGGGGTATCAACGGTATTAATTGTGATTCTTGACATGACTTTACAAAATCACCACATCATTTGTATGCCATTGTATAAAAACGCAGTACCATATTATTGGAATTGCTAGGAAACTGAACATGAAGCACAATTGTATCTTTACAGTTCGTGTGCGATAAAAACCTAATCCAACACAAATATTGCATTTTTTGAAAACGTTAACATACTACAAAGAAGTTTGCATTCGAATAGAGATTCTACAGAAGGCAATTATGACGTATATGGAAAAAATAATTTACTACCTAAATGAAATTCGTTTTTTATAATGAGTTTTTTACATTATAATAATCTATTAGTTTTTGATACGCCACTATAATGTAATAATACTGAAATCAGTATCTTTTTTATTTTTAAATCTACAACGACTCACATATTCTTAAGTACAGAATAAATTTAAGAACGTACGCTGTAGTTTAACTTTTTATTATTACATATAGCAACATGTTTGCTTGGTCCATCTTTTGCTGATATTAAAATGAAATGATAATCGAGGGTGACGGGTGTTCTTATTTGTTTTATTGAGCTTTGAAATAATTGACTATTTCAACGTGTGAGTTCACTTAGCAAATATGCCATAAAGAACAAAACTGTGCACACACGTGAGAAAACTGCTGAAATAATATAATTATCTGTGTTCATTTATAATTATGATTACAATTTTATTTTATATCATGAAACATCAAATGTATATGAACAAAGTTATTTGGAAAATTAAAAGAATATTTAATGTCTTACTTTCAATTTTTAATACCTTTACGCATAAAGATTTCATCCCTAGTTACCAAAATGACTCGTGAATTATCAAAACGAAATAAGAAAACAGATACATGTTAACAAACAAATTCGTTGGATTGATATCCCCGCCACATACACATTGTTTGTGACAGACGGGCAGACGAAAGGGGATATTAACTAAGTCACCAGGCTCTTTGTTCACAATTACAATTCAAAATTCAACTCGCAGTCAAACAATAAATGCTAAGTTCCAACACATCAAACAATAAATGCTAAGTTCCAACACATCAAACAATAAATGCTAAGTTCCAACACATCACGACTGATAATGTACTTAATTAAATATCAGATCCTGTTTGCTCAATATAATGCGGGTAATATCTCAGATCCTGTTTGCTCAATATAATGCGGGTAATTGTTCTATAAAATGTTAGAAAAATATATCTTATTGAGAATCCATTATATACTTGTAGTTTAAATGATGTTGTTTTCCCATTCCAAAATACGGGACTTATCAAATTCCCCGATGCTGCACTTGATTATATGTCGTGCTTAAGTATTTCAGCGCGTCACACAAATAAAAATAAAGATTTAACAATAGTTAGGTAGATAGTTTTAGATTACATAGCATTCGTTTTATCTGACGGTTTGTGTGTATTATACATTGATTGCACGTGTGGTACCAGCGCGTGTTCAAATACTATGATTTACGATTGACCAGCCGGTAAATGACTTAGTGTACATCAATGTTTTTGTTAAATCAATTGCTTACCATAAAAACAAAACTTTAGATTTTTTCAAATCATATTGGTCAGAGAGAAATAAATCAAGCGAACAAAAAACAATATTATTCAATCATTACTATATGAACGTTCGGCAAGATGCAACAACATCCGCATATGATTTAGACGTATCATATCGTCGTGGATGAATAATTTTAATTTATCAGATATTCTTTGTAGTAAAATATTTAAAACAAAACTACATATAAGTTGATACCTGAAGCCGGTGTTTGAGAAATTAAAGTTATACAAGTGTTCCGATTTATTTTTAACCGTAGCAAACATGTAAAACGTACATAACGATTTTGATTATAGTGTTTATATATCACGTATATTTTGATGGCATGTTTTAAATGAATAATGATTAAAAAACAAATTGCTTAATTTGAAGGAAAGCTTTCCGTTTAAATCAAATCTTACTTGCGACACAAACATGTTCAGTTATAAGGAAGTATTGACTGTTTTTCAATAACGAGATTCATGCTTGTTGTTACAATTACGCGATAAAAAAAAGTTTGTGTAGTCGTAGGGATGATGTTCGATTCTTATTATATCATTTAGGGGCTATAAATTGTATATCAATTTTCTTAAATTCATAATACTTTATCTTTTGGTATCATTCTCTTATTGAATATGCATCTCGTTTAAATTCGAATATCCGAAAAAGCATACATTCATTGCGCAACCGGTGTTACAGTCAAATCAAATTCGCGTAAAACTAAACTGCCGCGTACGTCCTTAAAATATTATCAAAGCGTAAAAGGCACTGACGTTGTTCCCTATTGAATATTTTAAGACGCAATTCAGTTTTCAAAATTATTTAATAGCTTTTATATCGCAAATTTGAAATGAACACAGCCAATTCAAATTTATAAAGAGTGTGTCTTAACGCACAGGTCGAGTTGTGTGTGCATTGTTTATCCTCATATTTATGTTATAGAGATAACTTAGACAAAATAACATCAATATGTCTCTTTTTTACGTTTTGAAAGCATTGAAACATGATGAAAGTTGTATCATGTAAACCAGTTAATATAAAAAAAAAGTTGCAATCACCATAAAATCAACTGAATGATGTTTGAATAGCGAATAGCTATTACCCTAAGAATATAATTTTATGGATCAAATTCCCTTTACAAAACGTTTTTTGACACCATATACAATGTAAAATATACAATAAGAAAATTGATGAACATGAATAAAAAATAAATCTGCGAGCAGTAGTTTTAACTCAAGAATAAGTTACTCATACAGCGCTGTTTACCCTTACTGTGTTGCTGATGCATTACGTGATACCCTATTAGTCCACTAGGTGTAAACATGTCTCTTACCTTAACATCGGTATAAGAACACTCGTACACTTGTCCGGCCTAGCTGTTTTACCCAGCTTTCCGCCTCTACATTATGCCAACAGGCACGAATGAATACATTCGAGTATTCTAAAGGCTGATTCGAGAGAAATCCCCTGAAATTTGGCTGCATCACTGTGTCTATGCGCAGCGTTAATGATGTAGAACTGTTCAATGTACGGAATTCCGGACTTATCTCTGCATTTGAAACGACACATAGACACAAAGTGTGGCCCAGTTACAATAACGCGTTAAAATCCACCTCGCAGAACACAATATCTGGATTATAAGTGGTATAAATTTATCAGGAATTCTGTGTGCAGAAACAGTGTAGTACGAAGGTTTACCAGATGGGGCAAAAATGATAGAAAGCACAACAATGCACGATTGTGATTGTCACAAGATCTGCTTTTTAATCAAAATGTGAAATAACTATACATACAAATAGTTTTTTGTAAACATATGCGAGTAATTAAACATTGGTGGCATCAATAGATTCAGGACATATTCAGGCAACATAACCGACAGGAATACGATACATTTAAGCTGTCGGTGACAAAAGATGTATAATGTTACTTTTCTAAAGATTTATTGTGTATTATTAACTCGAGTGTTCAGAAAATGGTTTGATCTAAATATGATCAATAGAGTGTGTTGTGTGTGTTGTGTTTGTTAAATAACTTTTTAAAGAAGCTATCATGCTTAAAACCTGACTGTTAACTTGTTTGCAGCTGTATCACATGGACTGTTTTTCCTCAACTACTAGAAAGATGCAATGTTACAGAGCTGAGAGTATTGGTTGTGCTCATCTTAAATTATTTCTGTTGTAATAAAGCTTATTTCATTGTGTACAGTGTTTTTACTCACAGGATTACACAAAACTTAAGCATATTAGATATCCCCTTTTATGTGATTAAAATTTCAATTAACATGCTTTCTTTGCAATACAGCTTGCAATTTGAATGCCCCCGGATCGAATGATAGGGGGTATATTGTTTTTGACCCGTCTGTCTGTCTGTCATTCTGTACCAAAACTTTAACCTTGGTGTGGTGAAAGGTCAAGATCAAGGTCATCTTTCAAGGTCAAAGATCAAATATATGGTTTCAAAGCGGCGCAGTAGTGGGAATTGTTTTTCTAACAAACACATCTATTGTTGACAGATTAAATGATCATCTAGACCCTGTTGTAAATTGTTCTTTGTGGATTTTCTATAAAATGGTATTCAACTTGCAAAGAAACAAGAACGTTAAATACCAACTTAAATGAGTACTTAATTTTATATCTAAAAATTGTCTTGTATAATTGTTTATGTTATGGGTCCCTGGTTCTGAGTCGCAGTAACATAACTGCTATTCCCATCGAGAATTAACAGTAGAAATGTTTCTTCCTATGAATCAGACTTGAGCACTGCTTTGTCATAATATGCTTATGACTTTCTTAGTTTTATCTGACTATTTCCAAACCAAAACTTAAATTATAATTGATAAAGTATTTATTAAGTAGACATACAATCAAAAATAGTTCTCCAAAATGATAAAAAAAACAGTGAATGCAATTTTAATGTAAAGTACTATTAACTCATAAATCTGTTTTAAAATTAAATGATTAAACTAAGATATTTTTCAAAAACATCATACAAAGCAAGCAACATTGACAAATCACACGTCCAATGGTATTTCATATATCAACACGTACCTCATATATCTACATGTACGACCAATGGTCATGTAAATGGTCTGTGCGTTAAATACTGAGACATGATATAATTGGGTCTTGGAAAAGAGTGAGACATGAATTCAACGTCTAATGGTCTAAATTGTCCGAAACACAGAAACTAGAATGACCTACAACTATTTTCTATATTGCATGTTCCATATGAATTCCCCCATTATGATATTTTATTTAGACAAACACCTCTAAGTCGATCATCCTTGGCTGAAAATGTATGACAGATGGGCAGCCCGTGACCTTCTATCATTCCTTAGCCAGTGGTGGACATTTAGGCATACAGCAGATCCTGTTTGGCTGATATTGTATGAGGATTAAATTACAAGTGGATATCAAATTCACCTATAATTTTTGGATCATTAAAATCAGTTTCGTGAATTCCACAAAGTGGTTAAAAAATTTGATGTGTTTTAATTCTATTGATTAAAACTGTGTATTAATATATGTATTAGATGTTCATTAATGTTTTATTTCCAAATGTTTTTAAACAAATCAATTAACAAAACAATTTACAATTGGCTTCTTCTAGAGTGATATTGTAATGTCATGGACTTGTGATCCGAATTTGAGTCTGATAATGGTGTTGCTGTGTAAAACTGGGCAGCATAGTTTTGGTCATTTATCTGTTGCTTAAAAATCTGTTTCATAACATCCATATCGGCTGATATTTTACACATTTAATAAATGCACAATTGGGTATAAATGTACAATTTCTATTCAAACAAATAGCCTTTTAACAAAATCATAGATGTTGCAATGGATGCGGTTTGCTTTCAATTAATACAAATGAACAAGTGTTACCAAAGCAAGGTATGAGTGTCCATTAGTTAATGCAAAATATAACTGTCAGGTAAGTGTTCATACTTTGTCGATTTGGAAACATATTGTTTTCTTTCATGAAACATAAAGTAAGGTAATATTTCGTTCTATTTTATCAATGTCGACGTTTTTGAAGAGGATGTATTTCAGTAACAAATCGTTTGTTTGAATGTTTAGGCATCGCGATAACATGTTACAGACATGAAGAATATCGCTGCTTTATCAGTACTATCAACCGAATTTCAAAATTGCATTACAAAATAATACATAATTTGTAATTGTGGAAATAAAAATATTTTCGTGCTTATGTTGATACAATTGACAACGCTGAAAACAATGTCAAACAAGATATCTTTGTTCTCGTCATACAATGGAGGTAATTACGAACCGGCAAATGCTGAACGGGTCTATTAATAGCCTCAGATTATGAATGCCTTGTGCTGAGCAAAAAATACTACGTCATTAAAACCTTGCAGATAGTGGACTTTTTTAATAATTCATAAACAATCTCTTCCGCTACACTAATAATACGAACATTGTTTATTGATTCTTTTCTATATACGCTACGTTCAAAAATATTCCATTTAACACGATATTCACATAATGTTTCAATTTGTGAATAAATATTGTTTAAAAACTCAAACCTCTTGCATAACTTATACATCTCTATCTCATGCGGATGCGGCAGATGCGGTGGTTATCCAGCTGAGCGTAGTTAACAGCAGACCGACTTGAAAAATGTAGCACTATATTAGATGTTCGCAAGCTTACAACAAATAAACCATATCTGCCAATTGTATTTTGTCAAAACAAAAGTGAAACAATTTTTTCATATTTAGAGGGAATGTTAACGTGTCAATAAGTTTAGAACCGAAATGTTTGCTTTACGTAAAGCTCTTTAAAATATTCGTTCATGTCGGTTGATAAAAATAATGTTTATTTATAATTGTAAAATAAGCAAAATTATGCCATCTCTTAAAGCAGCGAATTGCAAGTTTTATATTTTAATAGTTTTCGTTATAGAAAAATTTAATACGTTACATATTTCGAATTATTTGGAATGTGTTTTCAGAACTTATCATATCCAATGGTTATTCTAAACAAATATTTTAACATCGCTCTGTGAAAATTAGGTTTAATGCATGTAAGTAAAGTGTTGTCCCAAATTAGCCTGTGCAGTCCGCACAGGCTAATCAAGGACGACACTTTCCGCTTTTACCTCGACCCTTGCACACCCATTGTCGAGAAAAAATAATAATTTAAACGTACACAAAAATGTTGTTTATGATATAATTTTTTACAAAGCCTACGTAAGAAAACTGCATTTTGTATAAATAATGGAAACAAATGCACCATGTCTTGCAAATGAAAATGCTAATGTCCTCGTAAAATTCTGATTAAAAAAGTAATGCCTAAAAGGCGCCTTCTCTAGTGCGTGCATTTGCTCATCATTTAATTAATTATCATTTACTGATGAGCCATAATACGCACATATCAATATAACTATTTATTCGACACTGATGAAACTAAATGGAAATATGGGAATATTACAGTCGAAATAACCTCGTTACAAAACAATCAGCAAACATTCACAACAAGGGGAACATATTCTCGCAATTTCTAATCAGTAATCATTATATAAAATAAAAATTATCCGGGCTGCCCAGTATGTCCAGTTTGTAAACATAACATACAAACAAAGGTTCAGCGTGTCAAATATGCTTGTAAAACAATGTTTGGGCTGTCAAAAAAACGTAGTAACCAATTTTCTCAAAAATAGCGTAGAAACAAATGTCCGTACAACCGATGTGCGGATATAGTTTATCAAGATAACATGCATACACATGTATGTGGTAAAGCGTCAATTAGGCGAAAAATTTGTCATCTCAATAGTTTGTTTCAAATTGTTATCTTTCACCTGAAATATTATTCGTGTTAAGGTCTTCACTCACAATTTGATGTTTGTATTTACACTATTTGCCACCCTTCCTACATTATACATTTGAGATGTTTATCTTTTATATTTTTGTGTTGGTATTACAGATTACGTCGTAGCACCTGATATTGATCAGTGGGTTTCTTCGATTGCAAGTTTTTCCACTGAATATACGAAAGAACCAGGGTAAGCATTATCATACTGATTGCATAAATCTAGTTCGATTACGCGTCATGTGTGTGTGGTTGTAATCTTCATTTGCCACTTATGATGTCTTATCACTAAAGAACTTTGACGTACCGTAACTAGTAATTTACGTTATTAGATTTTCGGTGTTGTGTTGAGATTCCAATAGCGCATTAAAACGACGTATCATTAATGATGCTTTTGATATAGACGGTCTGCACGTTACGTCTTACAAACATCGAATTGTGACGAATTACTGGTATTGTCGAGTTAAAAATAGCGTGAGGGCAATCGGAATTGGATTTGTAATAATTGCAACTTAACTTATTAAGAGATCGGTTTGTGTATTTTGTGTTGTGGTAAACCGTATGTTAATTGGTCAGTGCCAATAATAAAGGACCAGTTTCTATTACTGTTCACCTGGTGTTGAAGCTGACTTTTTCTTCGTTTATTAGTGTCTACTGACCAGCAAATTACAACTTATCATATATAATAATTTCCTTTATATTTACCATAAGTGTTGTTTTCAATAGGAACGCGGCTTGTTTTATCTTTGGAACAGCGAATGGTAATTACCAACATAAGTGGCTTCCATAGAAACAGTCTTAGCTAATAATGTATTTGGGCCAAAAATTAAAGCCTACCATAATATTTGTTTATATAATAAGATTTTCGGCTTGTTGTGCCTTTGGACCAGTGGATTGCTACGAATACTATTTGTTATTTTCATTATAAGATGGACCGCCAGTGAGATGATTGGAGCAGCTAATGTATATCCGAACTATGGCGATATAGAAGGGACATGGGCTCAAAAAGATAAGGGGATCGGAAATGAGTTCATTGAGGTATGTGCTGCTTTTGTAAGTGACTGGTACATATGTGTGTATGCGAAGCAATTACATGGGACAGCAACAAAACTATAACCATTATTGTATGTACATACGGTGTAAGATCGTATCCACTGTGCGGTACATTATTTTCTTTGTCTTGAAAGATAACACGAACTAAAATTTACATGCGGTCTTTATTTATACTCAATTTTATAAAATGTATTTTGTTTGCTGGTATGAGTATTAAATTACTCCCAAAAATTTACAAAAAATATACTTTACAAGATAAAAACGACAACAACAAAATTTACATATAAACATCAGACAAGTGAACAATAAATCTAAAGTGTATGGGTTAATTAAATAATATAAGATTCTTCCAGTTATAAGTGAAACAATAAATTATTATTTTCGTTTCAAATAACCAATTATGATCTTTTCTGACTGTTGGAAATAAAATCGTATTCACCTTTCAATTCCTTTATCCACATGTTATTCTGATAAAGCTGTCTTTTAGATATTTAAAGGCCATGCGCGTTTGTACATTATCAAGAACACAAAATAACTATTCATATTTTTTGTCTAAAAATTATACCATGTAACACAATTCCAAAACTAATACATATATTTTCAACTGGTATAACCCCTGAATATATATTCTGTGTTTCATGTCTGTATTTTTTGTTTAAAGGTTCAATATAATGAAAGAGTTTATATCTTAAAATTACGTGCATGTATCAGTATATATGTATTTAAAAGACAAAATCAACAACACACAAATTGCATTAATTGCCAGTATGGCGATTCGTAAAAACAAACATTTTTACATAGTAAGCCTCCGGATACCACAATGTGTTTTTATTTATATTTTTTATAACAATATAAACAAATTTGAATAGTTTGAATCTTTCCAATCAAATGCCTGAAACGTCCAAACAAATGCCTAAAACGATCGTGCATCATTTAAGGTTGAATATTTTAAGGACTTGTAGACTTCATTTGTAAAACCGAAATTATGCGAAATTATAAATTAATACTTGCAATGCATATACATTATGGTTTGGATTGAAGAATAAACGTAGTTCAATGAAGAACGACGAACACTTGTCCGTATATTTATTTAAAATCTAGCATGTGATGTCTGACCCCTAATGTACTAACCAGGGTATTTACGAAAAAAGTATTTTATTCATAAAATATAATATTTCGCTCTTCATTTCTGAAAGTATTCCCAGGGTATTGTGTTACTAAAAACATTGACGTTTGTACGTTTTGTTACGTATATTAACGTTATATGTTCGGACTGTATCCATGATATTCTTCAAAACTATGTATCTGTGTTGTTGTTTTTTTCACGATCGTCTTCTTTGATTCATGTTCAACCGTATTTATCAATCTCTAATGATTGCACAATAATGGTGCGTAGTGCTTGCTTGTCTTTCGAAATCTGTTACAAACAATATCGTCACTTCACAAAACGTTAATCCGTGAATTTCGCATTAAACGCAAAAGTATTCATATTTGATTCAAATGAAGCTCTTCATATACATGTACTTAGACAAGTTAGTCTTATTTCAGGTAATGTTTACGACGAAAGTTTACGTTTCTAAAGTTGATATCTACGAGACGGAGAATTCTGGGGGCGTGACGTCAATCAAGGGGCGTCAATCAGGGCAGTGGATCGTTCTGTGGTCAGGGGCCGCAAGTCATATACAGAACGTCCGCATTTTCAGTCCGCCCCTATTGGTACGCAGTGTTTATTTTTATGTAGATAATTGTTGGTGCTATATTTCATCAATTGCGGGCAATGCCTTCACCTAATAGCAAATGGCTACAAAAAAGCGAATTTGGCTTAAGTAATTTCCATTAGGCTATAAAAAAAATCCATAAAACCGATAAAATGTGAAAAATGTATGTACCCTACCGTAAATTTGGATGAAGAATATTTTAAGCCAGGGGGATCCGTGTTGGTAAAAATGTAGACTGCAAAAATGTAAATGGTATAAAACGATATTGCACTGCTTTTGGTGTCTTGATTATATAAGAGCAGACACTTCTGCAAAGATTGCACCCAAAACAATAAAATGACGACATTTCGTTTTATTTTATTTATTTTGTGGTTCCGGTGAGTTATTTGAAGATCAAAAAATGAAAATAGAAAACGTTTATATTCGTCATAACATCAACACTTGTAAGTTAGACAATTTATATATAATCATTTGCAGAAGATTTGTATGATCGATACCTTTTCCGATGAAAATATACTGCAATATCATACCGACGTAAAACACGAGTTATAACGCCTGCGTCGCTTTGTAAGATAGTTTTAAAGCCTTTCGGTAGAATATTGAATAAGTGTAGAGTGTTTGGATTGAACGATGCGGTATTGGGTTCAATTTCCTTAACAATTAGATTTTTTGTTGGTTTATCAACTTTTTCAAGGGACATTGCAGTACAGACTTGTTCAATGGCCCTATCAATTTAAACGTTATATGAGGTTATAACTCATAAATATATCTTACCATCGGGAACACCATATATAATAGTGATGACCTTTATGGATACATAGACGATTTGTCAAATTACCGAAAAGTGACTCAACACCGAAATAATGACACGATATAAATGCAGCCCACCGTCTGCTTTCTGATCTTAGAGTTGGTAGTCTTTTAAGTTCTTACAATATTGTACTTGTTTTTGACTTTTTTACCAGACGACCGAATGTTTCACGAATCATATTCGCATCGAGGTGGACACTTCAATTTCAAACTCGTGGGTCGAAATAGATGCAGTGAAGCTGCACGGGAAAGAAAACATACAAGGTAAACATAATATACAGATTGGAAATGTATATTTTAACAGTACAACATATTTTGTTCAACATCCGCACAGAAATATAAATTGTTCCAAGAATACCTCGATGCAAACATTTTCCGACATAACACCACTTTACCATGTAAAATAACATATATTTATATACTATTAATACGTTTTATATGTTATTGTTTTTTGGAGGATTTTTGTCGCTTATAATTTTTATAAACTGTGCATAAAATTATTTTTTAAGACACTTGCAGTGATATTCCATACATTCCTTTAGGAGGATATAGTAATGCGATGCGTTTGTTTCTATTTTTGACATACACATTTAATGTGTGCGTTGCTAAAATTAAGGATCAATTTATGTCATTTACTTTTGTGTGCATCACAGTCGGACGTTTGCAAGACGTCGAGGTATATTTCGCTAGAGAGAAAAACGCATACACGTTAGTCAATTATCAAGCTGGTGTTGCCGGTGACAGTGTTACTTTCACCGAGGATATGTTTGCACGCTGGATCAAAGTCACACGACGAACGCCTTTTAAAGCACTCAGCTTATGCGAGGTGTTGGTTTACGGTTTTCTGCCGGATGACACAGGTAAGAACACGTGTTGTTGTTTTTTAATTGCCTTAGTTTTCCTATTTTTGGTCGCGCATGCGCAGAAACTCAACATCTTAAAATCCCAAATTCTGGGCCATTTAAAGGACTCGAACGCTGCACCAATACCCAGATTCACTTAATAAAAGCTATTTTTATATAGATCATTTTCTTTAATATGGTTTTTCTAACTATTGTATTTTGGAATGAAGAGCATATGCCGTTCCAAAATCGCTTTAAGGACTGGCATACTAACTTAGTGAACCGAATCTAAAATAATTACTTTTTAATTGTTGCAACGATCTACTTTCTAAATAGTTAGCTATTTGACGTATTGCATAAATCGTTAAACAAGACATCTTCCGTCCTTCCTTCCTTCCGTAAAACCGTCGATCCTTCCATAATTTAGTCTGAACGCCCGTTGTGTTGAGTGTTACTCGAAAAGTACTGAAGGAATTCTAATGAAACTTTATGTAATGCCTGGAGGTAAAATGTACTAAAACGTACCCGGGAATTCTAACGCTAAATTGGTTGTTGTCGGCTTTTTTCATATAAATTATGTTCATATTTATGTCAATATTTTGCAAAATTGCTTCTATTGCAGGTTAAGGTGGGTTTCGTTTAAAAAAAATTCGTATTCCGTGGCGTGTTTTACGATATCGGATTTTTGGTGGGAAAACAACTCGGAAACAGTCAGGCCGGGACCGTTTTAGTATATTTTCCGTACCCGTGGTACATTTAAGTATAATTAAGAGTACCCAGGGCACACTTAAGTAGTACCCGAGCCGACAATGATCATTTGTGACGTGAAATTTCTTGCAACTTTAGTAAGAAAAAAATATGAAAATGGAATATGATAGTGAATAATTTTCTGTTGAACCGTACATGTATGAGACGGAATTCATTGGTTTTCAGTAAACAGTATTTTCTTATTCTGACTCGGAAAGCGTTTGCCGATGCTCAAGATTACCATCGTGTTGGGAATACATAATTGTTTGATTTTGCTTTATGCAATGCCGGTAACAAAACACATTTGAAATATTTTGATATGGTTGATTGTAATTCTACAATCGCGTTGAATATGACTATGTTGTACATTTCAAAATTATCGACACTGAAAAGATACTTGCAAGAATTCTGAATTGACTTATTGAATTTTAAAATACAAATTAATGTTAAAATACAATTTTAATTCGGATAATTAGTATTACTCAGAAATGCAAAACTGTTAATGGTTATAAAATCAATGCTAATAATTATTATCAATGCACAAAACCACAAGCATATTGTAATTTATTGTGAATATTTCAATATAACATACTGAATGGTATTAGAAAACATATTAATAATATTCATATTATTCTTGTTGTCTTAAAAAAATGTAACTGATCTATGTAGAAAACAGTATGTTATTTGGCTTAAATATCATTATAAGTAAGTTTAAATAGTGTTTTGTAATTTCTTATAAGTTGAAGAAATATAATTTATAAGCACGCGTCACATTTTTGATGATTTCAATATTTTGGAGACCCAGACCATAATTACCATATCTGAAATTATCCGGACGATCTTTGCACCCGAAAGGAACAAACTAAGCCATGTCGAATAACGTTTTTCATGCAAAAAAACTTATTGCAACGCAGGTTTAAATAAAACTTAACGAAAAACTAACAAAATTACACGACATTCATTGTCAAATTTGACGTTCACTGCGAAATGTTCAAGCTCAAATGCGTAATAAGGATATTTTTATCTATAAAATAGCATATTTCATTATAAACATGACCGTTTACACATGCATTAATTTGTGTTAAATTGACTTGAAAGAAAATTCATCTATCAATCGAGGACATTAATATTTCTGTTGTTTGATTCAACAAATAATTAAAACAATGACATTTTCTCAACATCGAAGGCCAATGCCTCAATATTGTGTAAACAAACTTCTTAGGGAAGGGGGTGGACAAGCAATACTACCAGTGACAGCACATGTTAGTTGTCATCTTCGGGGGAACTAAACATCTCGTTCTTATCCTTCCATAGCGACCTTCCGGCGTCTGTCATCTCACAAACCCATAGGCACTTCACTGAAGGTCATCAACAGTTTGACGTCAGTGATGAAATGCGCCGCGCACTGTGACCGCCAGATGGCGCCAAGATGTAGGTCAGCACAGTACAACCCGTCAACGAAAACATGCTCTCTGTACCAGTGGTTTGACAACGCCTTGAACACAAACGCTAACTCCGTCATGCTCGTACGTGAATATGGAGTGCGGTTTCTTACATAACCAAGAATCCGTCTAATTGAAGGGACAAATCGACGGCTGATTATGGTACAATTATCATCAATACGTTTAAACTATATGGTTGCAAAGCATATAGATCTATGTTTTAAA
Source organism: Dreissena polymorpha (assembly GCF_020536995.1). NCBI lineage: Eukaryota > Metazoa > Mollusca > Bivalvia > Myida > Dreissenidae > Dreissena > Dreissena polymorpha. Next base: position 79,670,316 of record NC_068364.1, read on the forward strand.
AGTACGTTTTATGAAATGTGTAATTCCATTTGTGTATCAACACACTTGTTAAAAAATGTCTCATAATCGCATCGTATTATGAATTATTTAAATTCGTCAATGCACCTTGATTGTCTGTAAATAGTTCAATGTCGTGTTGGTTTGGTCAAATTTTATGTAAAATGTAATGGGAATGTCTTGATTTTTTTGTCGAGTGAAATTAGGCGACGATGGTTTATTGCTTTAACGGCACTGAGTCTACGTTGTCATCGCGTTGAACAATTATGCTCACCTCGTCACTCCGCTGTATATTGGGCGTGATCTGTGAAAAGGGGATTTAATGCATGTGCGTAAATTGTCGCACCACATTAGCCTGTGCAGTCCGCACAGGCTTATCATGGACGACACTTTCCGCTTTGATGATATTTTTTCGTTTCAAGACAGTCTCTTCTTATCAAAAATCTTGTTTAATCGGAGAATGTCGTTCCTTATTAGCATGTTTGGACTACACAGGCTAATCTGGGACAACACTTTACGCACATGCATTAAACCCCCATTTTTCACAGAGCACCGAACATGTTTCGTTCAACTGTTTGTGTGTTTCGTTTGTCTGATTGGCATTGCTTTTTTGTTTTGTTTGGTATATCATACATCCATTTAGCTCCGCATTCTAAGAGTTAACATAATTTGAACAAGTTGCATATGTTTAAGCAATATCTTACATACAAAGAGCCCAGCTTATTAATGAATTAACAGATGCATGTTTCAGAACGATGTCAAATGGCCTATACAGATGCTATCTTATAAATAACGTCAAACTAAACGAGAAGAAGACACAAAGTTAATTACTCATTGCTGACTTCTCTTATTAGACATGTCTTTGGTATGCAGGCGATCCATTGATTGTTGTATAATTTCATGTAAATGGCGGGCTGACATCCGTACACGTCCGTCGCATATATCATATTACTTCGCTACCTTTGGGCACGTGGTTTTGCAAAAGATCCCGTCGGAAATTGTACACTTGAAAAGTCAGTACCACGCGCACGGCTGGATATTGCGGTCGTACAATGTGTTATTGTCATGCCATATGCCGTTACAATTAGCTTTTAGTTAAGAATATTTTACGAACCTTGGAAAACGTTCTGTTAGAACTAAATCAATAGAAATAAATCGCTATGAACACTAAAATGGAGTTGTGTACGTTTATTATGTTTTAAAGACTGTGTCACACAGTCTTTTTCATAAGACTATCTATTTGTAAAACGCCATTAAAAACGAAATTAGCAAGGATTTCACGAAGGAGCAGGCGTTTGATTGGAGGACCGAAGCGTACATACGCCATCCATTTAATGTACCCTATATAAATCTAGATAAACGGACGATCGAAAAGAAGTGTCGAAATAACGAGGGAAAGTTCACGGATATTTGTAAGCATATATTCAAATATGAGCAGAAAAAATCGTAAATTTTAAGATGATTTTTGCAACTAAAATGATAGGCATTATATTTTTAGCCGGATTCTACAACGAAAACTTGCGTTGTATAGATTGGCAAAAAATCGATTGTTTAGATGCCGGTAGCATTTTGCATTTCAGTTATGTTTTCTTCTCCTGTCAAAGACACATTTCGCCAATCGTAATAAACATTTACATAAATGTTCTTTGAGTAAACCTGGTTCCGCTTCACAGCATAATATGACCGTCATAAGTCAACATTGAATTTTGTTTGGTTTGATTAGAAAAATATTATCACACAAATGTTGATTGGGTGGTCCTCTGCCAAAATTATTTACAAGTTCGCCCTGTTTCTTAAATGGCCGCTTGAGCCTAAATGAAATGTGCTTATTTTGCATATCTGCTTAAGTTCCTGGTCGCCTTAGCTGAAAATGGTAATTAATATCAGTTTGTGAGTATGTATCTGTTAAGAACTGTACACGTTCATATCAGCATCAGCTTGTGATGATGTACCTGCAAGGAACTGTACACGTTCATATCAGCATCAGTTTGTGATTATGTACCTGCGATGAACTGTTCACGTTCATATCAGCATCAGTTTGTGATGATGTACCTGCGATGAACTGTTCACGTTCATATCAGCATCAGTTTGTGATGATGTACCTGCGAGGAACTGTACACGTTCGTATCAGCATCAGTTTGTGATGATGTACCTGCGAGGAACTGTACACGTTCATATCAGCATCAGTTTGTGATTATGTACCTGCGAGGAACTGTACACGTTCGTATCAGCATCAGTTTGTGATTATGTACCTGCGATGAACTGTTCACGTTCATATCAGCATCAGCTTGTGATGATGGACCTTCAAGGAACTGTACACGTTCATATCAGCATCAGTTTGTGATGATGTGCCTGTTAAGAACTGTGCACGTTCATATCAGCATCAGTTTGTGATTATGTATCTGCGATGAACTGTTCACGTTTATATCAGCATCAGTTTGTGATGATGTACCTGCGAGGAACTGTACACGTTCATATCAGAATCAGTTTGTGATGATGGACCTTCAAGGAACTGTACACGTTCATATTAGCATCAGTTTGTGATGATGTACCTGCGATGAACTGTTCACGTTCATATCAGCATCAGTTTGTGATGATGTACCTGCGAGGAACTGTACACGTTCATATCAGCATCAGTTTGTGATGATGGACCTTCAAGGAACTGTACACGTTCATATAGGCATCAGTTTGTGATGATGTACCTGCGATGAACTGTACACGTTCATATCAGCATCAGTTTGTGATGATGCACCTGCGATGAACTGTTCACGTTCATATCAGCATAAGTTTGTGATGATGCACCTGCGAGGAACTGTACACGTTCATATCAGCATCAGTTTGTGATGATGCACCTGCGATGAACTGTTCACGTTCATATCAGCATAAGTTTGTGATGATGCACCTGCGAAAAACTGTACACGATGAAGGAATGTACACGTTCATATCAGCATCAGTTTGTACTGATGTACGTGTAAGGAACTGTATATGTTCATATCATAATCAGTTTGTGATGGTGTACCTACGAGGAACAGTACACGTTCATATCAGCATCAACTTGTGATGATGTACCTGCGAGGAACTGTACACGTTCATATCAGCATCAGTTTGTGATGATGAACCAGCGAGGAAATGTACACAATCATATCAGCATCAGTTTATGATGGAGTATATGTACCTCTGATGAACTGTACACGTTCATAATAGCATCAGTTTGTGATAATTTACCTGCGAGGAACTGTACACGTTAGTGTCAGCATCAGCTTGTGATGATGTACCTGTGAGGAACTGTACACGTTCATGTCAGCATCAGTATGTGATTACGTACCTGCGATGAACTGTACACGTGCATATCAGCATCAGTCTGTGATGATGTACCTGCGAGGAACTGTACACGTTCATGTCAGCATCAGTTTGTGATGATTTACCTGCAAGAACATGTACACGTTCATATGAGCATCAGTTTGTGATGATTTACCTGGGAGGAACTGTAGAGATTCATATCAGCATCAGTTTGTGATGATGTACCTGTGTCAGGCTCATCAGATTGTGTTATGGAGGTAGGCACCTTTTGACATTAACCGGGTGCTCAGGTTATTGTTCTTTATGTCATGCTTTCCAGAGATTAATTTAGACATATCAGTGAATTACAACTGAAAATTCACTGTTGCAAATATGTGAAATGACGTAGTTTTCAGGATGATACGATGCCATTATTCTAACAAAAATACAAAAACAATTATTTGTAAGCATAAAATTAAAAAAATGGAATAACTAGCTACTCGTGAATTAAAATCGATTTTCAACTAAATCCAACAAATATCCTCTCAATATACAAAATTAAACATCGGTGTTGCAAGGCACTTGTCAAATTTAAACTATATTTATACTTATATGTCAACGTTAGAAAGATAATATACATACCAATGCCATGTTCTGAGCACACCTCTATATGGCCTAATCTACCTTGTTTGAGATCAGATCTGCAAATATTGCCAGCAATTTGTTTTTATCTTCGTGCCTGCGAGATTTGTTTTGTAGTTTTTCATCGATGAAAAGTTACTTTTGGTAGACGATGTAATGACTTGTCCTCTTCTCAAAGATTATAATAATAAGTTTGCTTATAATAATAATTATTATTATAATAATAATAAAAAAAAAAATAATAATAATAATGATAATGATAATGATGCTGATGATGATGATGATGATGATGATGATGATGATGATGATGATGATGATTATGATGATGATGATGATGATGATGATGATGATGATGATGATGTTTATGATGATGATGATGATGATGATGATGATGATGATGATGATGATGATGATGATGATGATGATGATGATGATGATGATGATGATGATGATGATGATGATGATGATGATGACGATGATTATGATGATGGTGATGGTGATGATGATGATGATGATGGTGATGGTGATGATGATGATGATGATGATGATGATGATGATGATGATGATGATGATGATGATGATGATGATGATGATTATGATGATGATGATGATGATGATGATGATGATGATGATGATGATGATGATGATGATGATGATGATGATGATGATGAGGTTCATATGGCCATGGTCTGGCAGTATGAAACGATGCTGTAGAACACCTACAAAATGTCGGACTTCTTTTATTTTTGATTTTAGCGCTTATATTAAATATAATCAACGTACTGAAAATACTGGTGGGGCGATTTTGCTCAAATTTTGTGGTCGTGATACACTATACACCGTGATGCCAACCAATCACCTTTGTTGAATAAAACAGATGGAATTAAGGAAGGGTGACAGGCTGTCAACATAATATATGATTTAGCTATTGGGGTTAAAAGTAAATGCTGCTTTTAAAACAAGTCATTTTCGCACGTGTAAATTCATAACTGCGAAACGTTTGTGAATACAATTTTGATTATGATCATTTGAACTGGTGACCTAGGTTTTGACTCTGACTAAGTGTTATATGCATATGAGATTTCGTGAAGACAAACGTTATCATAAGGTTTCTATACATCATGTAGATTCCATAAGTATTCATATATATATTCAATTAATTTATTTGCTGGATTTTAAGTCACACCGACACAGTATAGGTCATATAGCGACTTTATGGGAACAAAGAAAAATGTGGATAATGTTCTACTGTTAGGACGGACATATACGAGATTGTTTTGATTACTTGGAAAACATTAACGCAAATTTATGAGCTTCTGTGAAAGTGACAACCACAACATGTATTTCGTATGTTAGGAAAAATTTCAAAACTGGCATGAAAAGCTCGGGCAAATTGTCATATAATAACTTTGTAGCGCAGAGAACATTGGCATGTTACTTTGACAGTAAAATATGTAGCGCGTGTTCATTAAATTTTGTCGCCCATATCGCGAACGCAGTTGATTTTTTAAATCGAAAGAACATTAATGTGCTGTATCGGTTAATTGTAGATAGTTCAGTATTGAACCGATATTTCGTCGCTGTATACACCTTCCATGAAGACTGCGTGTTACTCGGGTGCTAATGCCTCAGTGAAAAGACGTCGCCATGGATGAAACGCGTTCATCGGAGCTATTTTGTCTGCGAATGCAGAATCTGGATAATATGTTGATAATATGGCAATTGTTCATGTCATCATATTACCTCACGTTCCGGTTTTGCATTTTCATTGTGACCTAGTTTGTTAGGTACGTCAATGTTTTAGCAATACGCGAAGTCCAATGACAGAACAGAATACCGTTGAACTATATATATTTCAATAGCTCATTTTATTTAAGACTTTTCAAGTTTTACAAATTTATACATATTTCATTCAAATAGCATTATGCTCTGTTCTTTAGATACCATTCCTCTTAGACATTACAATGGATGCTTTGAGCTATAGTTTCAACTCACAAGTTATTAAAACGCAACAAAATATGGGAAAACATTCAACTTTAATTTAAAAACCAAAATAACATCAACGTTAAAATATGTGACCTCTACCTGACTATACTCGACCGTGACGATCTGCGTACAGCAAGCGCTTCTCTCGATACCGTTCTTTTCATTGGCCAAATGCTGACGTCACAAACAATGACTCACTCGCTACGGGTCGGCTCCTGAAAGTTAATCCAGTTGTAAAAACTCAATTTCAAATGTATTCAACGTATGTAACTTGAAAATCTCGTTAATCTATTAAATTGTATAATGTAAAACGGTTTCAAACAGTAACAGTAACAGATATGATAACGAGATTTAAAACATAAATAAAACTTTAATGTGAATTTTTTGCTGATTTGTTTGTTTATCCTCGCATATTGGGAACACGAACTCCGACTGACGTCTGACGAAACGTACGGTTGTGCAGAAAGCTAGATGTACCCAACCGTCGCATTGATCACACTGTGCGCAGTTGACGATTTTCAAATGTGGATGTAGACTTAAGTCTGGATGTGTAATCTGCTTGCAAACGCAGCACGGTACTGTGTCCTCCAGCTCATCATCATCGGTGTCCGTCTCCATGGCAACATCGGGTCGATTTATTTGAAGACCACTCGTGGATGGTAGTGGACTGCTGGGCGTGATCTTGCTGGTTTCGTTGAGCTCCTTTTTCTGGGATGTGTATGTTGCGAGCTCATTTTCATACGAGTCTGGCGTAATTTCTCGTCCTTGTGACTTTGGTTTGTGCGCCCGTGGTTTTGTATTGTTGCACAAAGGGCATTTCATTTCGGTTTGGCAAATGCTGCATTTCTTTGATGTCGTTATGTCGTTTCCTTTTTTTAAGTAAGAAGGTGAGCACCGCATATTTCCCGTCCTTCAGTGCCGCTACTTTGCAAACAGGACTTGCTTCGCGGAATCCCTCACACGTTATCAGCTTCTTGGCAGATATTGCTTTTCTTGACAGGGGATGTATTCCGGTTTTCCTGAATGCCGACTTGATATTGAGCGGCGTCATGCTTTCAGGTATGCCTTACATGCTAACTTTGCCATGTCAAAACGAGTTATTTTCTGCCCCATGTGAGCATTCATGCAAGAGTATGATTTAAAAGCCCCAAAGATACCAACATCCAAGGGTTGGAGCACATGAGATGCGTGGGATGGTAGCACAAACAAAACCACCCGATTTTTGCTTGCCCAATCAATCACCTCTTGGTTCACGTTTGATGCGCGGACGTCGTAGATAACAAGAACTGACAGCTGCGGTCCACGGGCAGGTACGTGTTCAAGGAAGTGCGTCTTCAGGTACTCCAGAAATACGTCACCGTTAAACCATCCGGAGTCTGACATGACCCCCCCTGGCTCCCGGAGACGTACCTTTCATCAATTCGGGATTAAATCTTTTGCCTTTGAAAACAAAATAAGGAGGGAATGAGTTTCCTGAGGCATTAGCGCATGCGATAACGGTTGTTGTTGTGGATCTGGGAGATGTTATGACCTGTGGTTTGCTGCCGACGAGAGCGATAACATTGGGTGGTCTGTGTTCAGGCTGAATTCCAGTGTCGTCAATGTTGAATATAAGATGTGGCTTGTCAAGGAGATTGTGTTTCTGAAGGGAAATTTCTGAATTCTTGAAATACTGCTCTAACGCTTCTGGGGTTGTTGACTTGGCGCGGTTGTTGTCTTATGCTCTCGGCTTCAATGAAACTATTCTGTCGTCCCACCTTTTTCTAAATCCGTATAGCCAGGTGTTGCTCATTAGTGTGTTATCCGGTTCGTGAAGCAATTCGCCGGCCAACTGTTTAAGTTTGGCATTCGTTATACCATACCCTAACTGGGACAACGTTGTGATGCGCTCAATTCGGATTTTTTTCTTCTTGGGTCATAGCTCTCCATCGTTCATTCGGATTCTCTGCGTTTACAAGACCCTTTACGCGATCCCTCAATGTCTGAGTCGGAACTCCGAAATTGCGCGTAGCAGTTTTAATTGTTACACCCTTTTCTTTAACTGCATTGTAAGCAAGAAGCAGGCTTTCTGGATTGTACTTTCGTTTTCCAGCATTGTACTTTTGGGGGAAGGGCTGAAAGGCAAAATTAATGCTACCTAAATTCTTAGATGTGTTTCATTAGAAGCTCGTATGGCGCATGCTGAATTTTCAATCAATAGATTCGTTGTTCGATCCCCTCTAAATGAAGTTATAAATATCTGCTCATAAACTCAACAATCTGGTTCGCTGAATGACACGGACTCGACAGTTTTTTTTCTAGCACACAATTCAGTTGAAATAATGTGAAACTATTTTACTTAAATTGCCATTCGTGGCTCAGACATAACACAATATGTTTTTTCATTAGATCTGCACTATGTGCCGGTAATACCCGGAAATGATTTGACAACACCTCAAGGAAACGGATTTCAGTGATATTTCAGTGCAACCAATAAAAGGTTTAAATTTTTAAATTGGATTTTAATTGATTTTTATGCACATAAGTGAACATGACTTAGCGTAGACTTCCTGACATTACCTATACTTATAAGCGCCTAAAAATACTGCCCTATTTTGTTAGTTACTTCCCTTCTGTGTAAACAAACGACAACATAATTCCAAATCGGATTTTAAAGTAAATTTGGTTCAAAGGGTACTGATTTACATATTGTTTGTTATAATTAAGTATAAATATGATTATTTTCAGCATTATACCTGCTTATGACGCATCTTTTCTTCTGTATTTTCTTAGAAAGACGAGGTCCAACAAAAATGACGTAGTTTTCGGACAATTCAAATTTCGCACGTGCTGTTATTTTTGTAATATATGTGACGTAACGGTATCTCAAGAATAACGGTTTCGGAAGATACATAACAGAACAGTATCTTGTAATCAACCGTCCAATCTTAATACATGTATTGCATTTGCTCACACATAAATAATTTATTGTATTGAAGGTTCCAGTCATGTAGTACTGGACTTTTTAATAGGTCTTTGAAATGCATACTCGCGTTTTCTCATCGCGAATTTTTTATATATAACTTTTCAGCTAAGTTTTATTTTAAATTTATGAAATTCTTTCATTGATGCACATACTGGCAGATAATTCAATTTTGTTGAGAAGGCTCATATGTTAAATATGTATATCCGCATTCTGTCAACACGTGTTTTAAACCTCGGCATACAGATGGGGATCAGTTGTAGAACCTCCATCTTGGATTGTCGGAACCAGAACACGTACAAGCACGGGTCAGCCGAGGCGTTGCTCAAATGAAAGAGGTTAGCAAAGATCTTCGCTTGAATACGATTTTTTTGTAATATATATAATCACAAATTAATGACCACTAGCACTATTGACAGTGTTATTGATATATTGTCAGACAAATCTAACACAGTTGATCGCCCAGATCTTCCTAACAGTTTTTAAACTCGGCCTGGTTCGTCGTTTATTTTTCTCATGGTTTTAATAAACAGAACAGAACAGAACAAATATTTTATTCACTTAAGCATATAACAGCTCATCGTGATCAATGTAAAACATTTATACATGCGTGAAAAAATTCCGTAAATAAAGATAATAATAAATTACTCGTGAGAGTGTTGTGTGTTTATGTACACGCTGAATTGAGTATTCATACTCAACTAAATATATGCAAATAACAGAGCAAACAGCAAATAAAAATTTCATTTTATAATCATAACATAATACACTTATAATATCAACATCAATCGGCGTCGACAGATAAAAACACAGTATATTCATTTCATATCAAACGGTGAATAAATAACCATTATAAATGTTGAGTTGAACACAAATAAAATTATTTCTTAATAATAATAAATATTATTATTATTATTATTATTATTATTATTATTATTATTAGTATTATTATAAATATGTAAGCTGTGTATGAAACACCAATCACAATAAACCAAATAGCGCCGGCGTGGTACATCAAGTGCGTAATACAAGAATCCGACCATTCCTAGGAAAAGGGGTCGGTCACAGAAATAACTGTTGTTGTTTTTTGTTTTCTCCGATTTTTTTCGGCGATAAATATTATTATGAACAGAACACAAGTCTTAATTATGTTTCACAGGCAACGTTATACAATAAACACAGATTGTGACAACAGGTGGGATAACCTTAATTATATATTTCACATTTTTATGAACCATATGTAATTAATTAGGAAAAAAAAATATAAAAATATTTTGAGGGGAGGGGGGTCGATCCTATGAGTTCAATCAGCTACTGAAATGATACGAACACTTATAGAAGGATGTCATGATAAAGATTACGAGTAAGAAAGTTTTATTTAACAAATTATCTAAAACAGTTATATGTAGCAAATTATAAAATGTTTGGTCTAAATTGTACACAGTTTTGTTTTGCGAAAAAAATATACATCAAAATTTATATTTAAAACAACGACACAAAAATAAAAATTAATATTCATTTTGTTAATAAAGTTTAATTACAGTCAAAACTCCATCCGTATCTAAATAGAAATTATTCAACATTATTACATTATTCTACATTCATTAAAAGGGACTTGTTCACAGTTTGGTTAAATGACAATTTTCTAAATAATTGTCATATATTCAAATAATATTCGCGAAATAACCCTCTTGACTAAGAGAAATATAAAAAAGCGGTTCATTAACAGATTATTATTAATCTAAATCATTAAAAAGGTTCGTTGTTTGGTTCGTTCTTTGGTTCGTTCGTTCGTTCGTGCTATGTGAGTATATATAAACCATGTTATTATGAAAACATCATCATCATCATCATCATCATCATCATCATCATCATCATCATCATCATCATCATCATCATCATCATCATCATCATCATCATCATCATCATCATCAACAACATCATTTTAATTTTATTTTTTATTGATTTTATTTCTATTTTGATAATTATGTGTACATTATATTAGATGCACATTATGTTAATGTTATGTTATGTTAATTCGACCACGTTTCAATCGAACGAATGTTGAATGAAGTTTTGAAAATCGATTGATATTATCGTCACGTAACAGCAGGAAGGGTGCATTTGGGTACTTTATGACATCTCACACCAACAGTGTAATTGATGTCGGTGTTTCATGCTACAATTTCCTGTTAATTAGATCCTAAATGTGATAAAGTCGCTTTTAATAATGGTGATAATTGTTACTTCTATAGTTACACGAAACAAGAATGAGAAAACAAATGACACATCTTATTTGTTTGACCCTTTCTTTGTTAGATTTTTTATTAAAATTATAGTAATTAAATCAAGTCTGACTTAAAGGGATCTTTTCACGCTTTGGTAAATTGACAAAATTGAAAAAAGTTGTTTCAGATTCGCAAATTTTCGTTTTAGTTATGATATTTGTGAGGAAACAGTAATACTGAACATTTACCATGGTCTAATATAGCCATTATATGCATCTTTTGACGATTTTAAAACCTAAAAATTATAAAGCGTTGCAACGCAAAACGATTGAATAATTTGGAGAGTTCTGTTTTTGTCGTTAAATTTTGTGAAACTACGAAGATTGCTTATATAACGTATAAAATACTTCACGTATATGTACTCGGCGGAATAGCTCAGTAGGATAAAGCGTTTTTACTTCAGGACTCTGGCAGGACTCCAGGGGTCACTGGTTCGTAACCTGATCCGGGCAATGTTCTTTTCCTTTTTTTAATTTTATTCTTGATTTTTTAATGGAGCTTTTACGATCCAATGTTTACATTTATCGATATAAAGCATTTAATGAATAAGTTAAAAAATGCCAAAATCTGTGAAAAGGCCCCTTAATATGAAATAACATAAATTGTTAAAAGAGTTGTTAATATACCTAAGCACTTGACTCTAATACATGTGTGCATTCATGTTTTATGAAACTACGATAATGGTAGCAAGAAATAGCTTTTTCAAGATACTCGGCGTATATCCCGATTGTGAAAATAAAGGTCGAAATGAAAGGTTTCTACAAAGATTGTATATTTTTATCAGTTTCAAGTCGCTAAGCAGCCACATTAAATGTTTTATTTAGTGTATTACATATTTACGTTTCACACTTTGAAGCCATGCTGATACAATTTATTAATCAATAAAAAGCACATTTCGCATTTCCCGTGCTCATTTATACACTTATTACGGTATTTGCAGAAAAAAACTACCGTAGAAAATATCAAGTATAAACGCATATTCAAACTGCGCACTTATGTGCGTACATATAATTTATACTACATTACGTCCTATTATATGCGTCCTCACATGGCATAATATGTATGTAACATATATATGTTTTTAACTATTGAACTTTATGGCATTTAAGTATTTCATTAATACGCATTTGTCTTTCCACACATTCTAATCACACATTTATAACTCATTGCATTTTCTAAATGAAAAATTTAACCACAATACTTTACGACAGAAAATTTAAGTCAGACTTAGTTATTAGGGAACAAGCCGATGTCTGATATATGAGATAACTTTACACTTAAAAGGAAAAGATAGGGATCACCATTGCTAATGCACAGTATAGACTTCCGCTGTGTTATCGTAACATTTTTGTTTTGAAAGCATAGGCAAAAACAAATATAATTCAATTTTGATTTTCGTTGTAATAGTCTGAAACTAGCGCCGTTGACTTATAAATTGTAGAGTATAAATGACATTAAAGTCGAAGAGTATTTGTTTGGAAGAGTAAAACAGCAACACCTCGAGTTAACTGAGGACAACAAATACAATTAAGTAAATAATAAATCAATTATTGCGCATCACATGGAAGCAATCAATATGTTACTTAAAGGTCAACAGATAAGTTCAGACTAAAAACCGTATTTTATAAAGGAATATGATATACTTGCGTCTTTTTCCCCTTAGATGTTTCGCTAGCGAATTTATATTTCACATGTACTATGTTCTGAAATAGAAACCAAATGTACGAATAAATTATAAATTTATTTCATAACGTGCCCTGAAATATGTTCTCGTCTTTGAGAGTTTCAACTTGTATTTTACTGTGAAAAGCACCCATGGTACTTTACCTATGATATTTCCCTGAAGGCTTTTACATAAGAATAAGTTTTGTATGTACACACATGCACATTGACATACATTATGGCAAATAATTGTATCAATTGAATATTTATTAAGCATCTTATGAATGACCAGGATGGTTTTAGCGCGTTTCTACTAAATATGTATGTTTAGTTATTGATGGTATTTCAATTTGGAACGTTTTTTATACTTATATTTTATTTTGTACTTTTCTTTACACGCGTATATTTAAAAAGAAACTAATATGTTTAATCAATTGAAAAAGCGGTTGAAAGTTCAACACAAAATAAATTAATTAATTAATTAATTAATTTGATGGATGGATTGATGGATTGATGGATGGATGGATAAATGGATGGATGCATAAATGAATGCATGCATGAATGAATGAATGAATGAATGAATGAATGAATGAATGAATGAATGAATGAATAAATGAATGAATGAATGAATGAATGAATGAATGAATGAATGAATGAATGAATGAATGAATGAATGAATGAATGAATGAATGGAGAACTAAATGAATGAATGAATGAATGAATGAATGAATGAATGAATGAATGAATGAATGAATGAATGAATGAATGAATGAATGAATGAATGAATGAATGAATGAATGAATGAACAAACGAACAAACAAAATAGCCAAAAATATAAAAATAAACGACCTTACAAACACACGAACAAACAAACAAACCAAAGAACAAACCAAAACACGAACGAACGAACCAACAAACCAATCAACAAACGCACGAATGCACAAACGCAGAAAGGCATAAACGGACGGATTGACGGATGAATTAATGAATGAATATCTAAATAAATAAGTAGATAAACAAGTAAATAAAATTATAGATAAATAAAATAAATAAATAATGAATAAATGAGTCAGTCTGGTTTGTTACTATTTGTGGTATTGAACACTTAAATATAATTTATCTACAAACAAATCCCTAGTGCTTTGAAGATTCACTTCAGTATGTATTATACTTAATCCTAAAATGTTCCAAATTCATTGAATAAAATAAATATTTATTACCAATATTTCAATTATGTATTGAGTTCAATACCTAAAAAATTGTGTTTCTTTCATTATTTTAAATAAATAATCGAGAAGATCGTGATACCGTAGCTTAAGCCGTTTTCTTCATTTATCTAACTGTTTATTTAAAGATATTTGAGCCAGGTTATCTATTTAAGAGGCTCACCCAAAATAAATTGGTATGATTGTAATACCATTGCCTGTTCTAACAGCGTAACGCCGTTAACCTATGGCCTTTTGAACCGTATAACCTGAGTCATTTCGGATGACAATAAAGTTCATTTCGTGGAAAGTTATTGTGAGCGTATCTGCCTGTATGAATTTTCAACGGGTGTACAGAGACACTTAATATTACAAACAAATAAGCACAGTCGTCTAGGAAGTACATGTAAATCTAAATATTATTCGTAGCTCAAAGAGGTTTTGAAAAGTTTATACATATCTAATACTGGATTATTATTCATATAAACATGCCATTCTTTTTTTAAGCATTCAACCCATCTACATTTAAACTTGCTAATAAAACCATTAACTTGCACAACGTTTGGATTTCCAATACATAACCAAATCCAAATTTATTTATGATTTGCTTGACATTTGAATCCAGATTTGTATAACTTTAATTACACTCGTTAAAAGCTAGTTTATAAACTATTTGCATCACGATAGTTTTATTGAAAATAATTTTGAACCAATATATATGAATTTTCACAAACCTGTTTATATACAATGGATATCTATCTTAGTCACCATAAAAAGTAACATTACATGTATTTATCTTTACCTATAGCAATCTTTTGCAAACTTTTAATGAATGCGCTCAATATCATCTGACCTTGTGAAACCCCATACTTCGGAAACATAATTTACTATAGAGCATACAAAAGAGTCAAACAATTCACACACCATTGCTGGTTTTATGTCAAAATCATTTGATTTAAACAATGATGTACTAATTACCTTAATGGCTTTACCGACCACATGTTCCTGGTTTAATTAAAAAATTGCCGAATATTTCAACACCGTTCCTAAATAGGTAAAGTTATCAACCACTTCAATGACATTACCATTGAATGCCAAATTGTTATTTTATTTAAATCCACCCCTCTTCTAAAACGCCATTTTTTGTCGTGTTAACAGTAAGTCACCAAAGAATTGCGATATAAATATAAGTTATCTTAATGTGCTTGAATTTCAGCTGGTGACGTGCCTAAAATAGCCATGTCATCAGCAAATAATAATAAAATAAACACAATATCATCTATATTCAAAACAGAGTTAATGTTATCTGGTAGCTTAAGTTCAAGGTCTTCAACAAATACAGAAAACACCATCGACAACATTACCTGCCTATGCCTCTGTCCAACCGCATACCACGTGACTTAATATTTGCATACATATCCTTCACTATTCTAAGCAATTTGCGTTGAATGTCAGATTTAAAATGTTTCATCCATAATGCATTGCGGTATAAACTATTTAAAAATGTAAAATATCGACGTATTTTACAAATAAACGTTTATTGTTATTTAAATAATTGTACACAATAGACATTGATACAAAAATAGCATCAACACTTTTTCTAAATCCGAATTGCGCATCCGAAATAATAGTGTTTTCGTTGCAAAAAATTACAATGCTCTTGTTAAAAATCGTAGCAAAAAAGCATATAACTCAAGTGGTCCCTCTTCAGTTCTTAACATCATTTACAGCACCGTTTTTGCAAAGGAATTATGACCCATTATGTCCATTTATCGACAAAAATGCCCGATATAAAAATACCGTTAAACAAGTCTCACAAAGATAAATTACCGATGCATTCAATTAATTGTTCGTTCAAAATGTAATCACTACCAAGCGATTTATTTCATTTTATGTGTTTTATTGCATTGTTAACTTCTTTAAAAGATAAAGGTATGTCGAGTTCAGAAAATGCAGAATTATCTAATTTAAAATCATTATTTACACACAAATCATATACTTCAGAATTACAAAAATCTGGCACACTTTCCTGATTTGCATTTTAATGGTAATCTAGTTTTTATGTACGTCTATGTTCTATCAATACGCGAAGACAATGGCGGAACAGAAAACTGTTGAACTTTTTATATTACAATATCTCAATATTTACGACTTAACGAGGTTTATACATTTATACACATTTCGTTTTTATAACATTACAAACAGAACATTAATATAACATTTTCTCACACATGAATAATTTCTTGCCTCGAAGGTTTAATTCATGTTGCTATTGCCTTTTATAATAAGTCAATGAAATTTATCTTCGCTTTCTGCAATTGTAGATTGAGGATAACAAGAACATGCGTTTTCTCATCGGGAATTTTTTTTTATTACTTTACAGCTAAGTTTTTTAAATGCATGAAATTATTTCGTCATATACAACATCTATTCACATAATGGCAAATGATTCAATCTTGTTGAGCAGGTTCATATGTTACTATATTAAATATTTCTATCCGCATTCTTTCTACACGTGGTTTCAACCTCGGCATATAAATGGAGATCCTTTGTAGAACCTTCATCTTGCATTGTCGGAATCAGAACACGTACAAGCACGGATCAATTGAGGCGTTGATCAAATAAAACAAGTTGACAATGAGGTTTGCTTGAATATGATTGTTTGTAACAGATCTGATCACAAAAACTATGACCACCAGCATTATAAAACAGTGTAATTGATATTATGTAAGACCAAACTAACGCAGTTGATCGCCCTGATCTTCGACTTCCTAACAGTTCTTGAGCTCGGCCTGGTCCGCCGTTTATTATTCTCATTGTTTTAATTCTGAACATTATAAATATGTAAGCTGTGTATGAAACACCAATCACAATAAACCAAATGGCGCCGGTTTGGTACATCAAGTGCGAAATACAAGAATCCGACCATTCGTAGGAAAGGGGGTCACAGAAATAACTGTTGATGGTAGAAATATACGAAACGAACATGATTCAAATGAAGAGAGATACATTTCTTGCCCTGCTGTATGTTATACAGCGGATGTAGATCCTATTGTCGGCAAACAGAATAAGGCGGTCTAGACTCATAAGGGCCAATGTTATCAATTTGACCGGAATTAATATTTCAGTTGCCGCCTGAAATAAGCTTATGTATGTAGCATTGTATAAACTGTGTTCAATCATGAAACACATCGATGTCAGCACATGTCAAAATATTAGGAATCGCGAATGAAACCTGCATAGTCTCGGCGTGCGCTTTGCTCGGTGAACGGCGTAGAACGCTACCGTGTTTATCAAGAGCGGCACTGCGTTTGCTATTGCAAACGTAAGATCACTTGGAAACATGATGGCCGAAGAACTGACGTTCGTAAAAGTTAAGAAAGTTTCAGCTGTATTAACTGTTTCATTATGTTCAAGCATTGTTTGAATTTGTGTACAGCATCATTCGAAACATATTATAAACAGATCAATGACGTTCAGCAAATTTGTCTTCTAGAAGATAATAATCCATTTCAAGCATTTTGGAAACTGTAATTTTTGTTCCAGAGAATTAAAATAATAGCATTGTGTTAATTTTCAATACCAGCCATCCATATTATTCCATACAATATCCGGTTTAAAGAATGTGCACTAAACCACACATTTACTGCTTTTAATCTTTTAATTAGCAATTATGTTGCAGAAAAACCTACATTTAATATATAACGCTAGATCCACAGAAATAGAAAACGGTTGTTAAGCAACGCATTGCGAAATCAATGTGTTCATATTCTGATATCGCGGTCGATTGTTTAGTCGCGCTACTTAGATTTGTTTAGGCCTTAAATATACTTGTGAACGACAAGTCTTTATTATGTTTCACAGGTTACGTTGTACAATGTACATAGTGAATAATAGGTTGGTGAAGTGGATGGAAAATGGTTAAATGGCAAGGCGGAGGAGTTTATCATGCTCACCCGATAAGATCCTCCGACGAGCCAGATAACCATTCTCCATCCGCGTCACCAACCTGTTATTCTATTTAGCATGTCATTTATGTCATTTCAACGAGTCCAACAAATTTTCGTTTTATTTTATGCCTTTTCACCATTCATTTACATTGTAAAATAGTTTAACCGGATAATTTTATGGAACGCCTAGTCTGTCTCCTGTTGACTATTAATATATCGAAGTTTATATTGAAATGATTTGGGTTTAAATAATATTGTATGTGTTTATAATAGTATGATGTGTGCTTGCCATATTATGCTGTGTGTTTGTGATGGTATGCTGTGTGTTTGTGATGGTATGCTGTGTGTGTGTGATGATATGCTGTGTGTTTTGATGATATGCTGTGTTTTCACCATAGTTTGCTGTGTGCACATCATGGTATCGTGTTTGTTCGTCATGTCATTCTATGTGTTTTAAATGGTATGCTGTGTGTTTGTGATGATACGCTGTGTGTTTATGATGGTATGCTGTGAGTGTCATTGAAATGATGTGGGTTCAAATCATATGATATGTGCTTATAAAACTATGATGTGTGCTTGAACTAGTATGGTGTGTGTATGTGATGGTATGATATGTGCTTGTGATTGTATGCTGTGTGTTTGTGATGGTATGCTGTGTTTTCGTCATGGTATGATGTGTGTTTATCATGGTATACTAGGTGTTTAGCATGGTATTCTGTGTGTTTGTTGTACTATCCTGTGGCTTTATCTAACATGATGTCCTTTTCATTCGCTATGATGTAAGTTGGCGTTATTTTCATTCGAAACATTCGGTTCTTGTCAAATATCTTATGGTTACGTAATACGTATGTCCGTCGGTTCGTTCGTCCGTATTTCCGTCCGTCCGTCCGTGCATCTGTCTGTCTGTCTGTTGCCTGTCTGTCTGTCTGTATGTCTGTCTGTATGTCTGTCCGCCCGTCCCTCCGTTCGTCCCTCCTTCAGTCCGTTGGTCCTTTTTTCCGTATGTCAATGCGTATATTCGTCCTTCTAACTGTATGTCCGTATATACGACAGACAGACAGATATACGGACACTGGGAGGACATGCAGACGGAAAGACAGATGCACGGACGGTCGGAAATGAGGACACACGGACGGACACACGTACTAATGGGCATACGGACATACAGAATGACGGACGGACAGACAAAAACAGACAGACAAACTGACGAGACTCACGGACAGACGAAAACACGGAAATAAGGACACACGGACGGACGTACGTCCGGAGGAACAGAGAGAAAGACAGACACCCCGACAGACAGACAAAAGACAGACGGACAGAGAGACACACAAACAGATAAACAGACATACAGACACACAGACAGAAACACAGACAAAGAGGCAGACGCACGGACGGACGGAAATACGGTCGAACGGATCGACGGATATACGTATGACGTAACCATTAGTTCTTTGACAAGAACCGAGTGTTCCAAATGAAAATAACGCCAACTTACATCACAGCGAATGAAAATGACATCATGTTAGACAAACCCACATGATAGTACAGCAAACACACAGCATAATATGACGAAAACACAGCATACCATGACAAACACACAGCATATAATGACAAACATCTAGCATACCATGTCAAAACACAGCATACCATGAACAGCACACATTATACCATCACAGACACACAAAATACAATCACATACACTTAACATACTATGGCAAGCACATATCATAAAATTATTAGCATCTATTATATGATTTAAACCCAAATCATCTTAATAACATGGACAGCATACCATCACAAACACACAGCGTGCCATCGCAAACACACAACGTACCATTTCAAACACACAGCATGCATTGACAAACACACAACAAACCATTACAGACACACAGCAGACTATGGTAAACACATATCATATCATCACAAACACACCAAATACCATCACAAACACACAGCATATCATCATAAACACACAGCATAATATGGCAAGCACACAGCATTCTATTATAAACACATACATATGATTTAAACTCACATCATTTCAATAAAACCTTCGATATATCAATAGTAAACTGGAGACAGACTAGGCGTTCCATAAAATTTCGCCGGTATAATGGCGTCATTTCGTCAAAAAAATGACGTCATTTCACAGTGAAACAGCGCGACTGACGGATATTCGAGGACACGTGGTCAACTCGCCTAATAACTTTTGGGTTATTAGGTTACCTTGTTATCAGGCTGATTTAATGGCATGTGACAGCATAAATAAAGAATAACAGGTTGATGACGTGGATAGAGAAAGGTTATCTGGCAAGGCGGAGGAATTTATCAGGTGAGCCGAAGATAAGATCCTCCGACGAGCCAGATAACCATTCTCTATCCACGTCACCAATCTATTATTTTATTTATCATGTCACATAAATTAAATACAGTTAAAACTAATGTCAACTGGCTATGTACAGCAGACGATATGTACAGTGGTTACAGCGATCATAGTAATTAAGCGCCTGATAAACAGCATGTTACACATAGTACTATTTAAAGGGGCCTTTTCACAGATTTTGGCATGTTTTAAAGTTTGTCATTAAATGCTTTATATTGATAAATGTAAACATTGGATCGAAAAAGCTCCTGTAAAAAATTAAGAATAAAATTTATAAAAGGAAAAAAGTAGACCGCATTAGGCCTCGAACCAGTGACCCCCGATGTCCATGAGTAAAAACCAATTAGACCGCTCGGCCATACTGCCAAGTATGTATGAAAGACGTATTTTATACTTTATATAGGCAATCTTCGTAGTTTCACAAAATTAAACGACAACAACAGAACTCTCCAAATTATTCAATCGTTTCGCGTTGCCACGCTTTATAATTTTCAGGTTTTTAAATCGTCAAAAGATGCATATAATGTATATATTGGTAAATGTTCAGTATTACTGTTTCCTCACAAATATCATAACTAAAACGAAATTTTGCGAATCTGAAACAACTTTTTTCAATTTTGTCAATTTAACAAAACGTGAAAAGATCCCTATTTAACACAATGTTTTGCTTTGTTGAATGTCTTATTTATACACTCTCGGTCAACAAAAACCAAATCCACACAAAACAAAACAATTAATACATGTTTAAACAAGCAGTTCTTAACATGTATTTGGTATTTTATTAATAGAAAAAAAGTAGTCCGTAATCGGAGCGGGACTGACGGATATTGGAGGTCACGTGGTCAACTAGCCTAATAACTTTTGGGTTATCAGGTAACCTGGTTATCAGGCTGATTTAAAGGCATGGGGCAGGATAAAAAGATATATTGTGTCAACAAGAAGGCTTACCTTAATAATTTACTGAAATGATACGAACACTTTTAGAAGGATGACATGATAAAGTTAATGAGTAGGAAAGTTTTATTTAAGAAATTACATAAACCAGCTGGACATATTAAATTAGAACAGTTCGGTACTTCTACACAATTATGTTGTGACATGAAAATAATGAATAAAAATTTATAGGACAACAACAAAAAAATGAAAAACCATTATGGTAATGAGGTTTAATTAAAAATACATAAAATCTGAATCCGTTATCGAACCACTTAAGTTATCTAAATTAAAATCAGTCAACATTATTACTTTCTTCTACATTCATTAAAAGCAAAGCGATTATGCTTCTTCCGACAAATAGCAAGGCTGCGTGGCGAAGTGGTAGCGGATTGTCTTCTGCCAACAGTAGATTCAGATTCGAATTTCGGGGCTGACAACACCTTTTATTCAACTTTTTCTAGCTATTACAAAGAGTTAAGGCTATTAAAAACGTTATATATTTGTCAGTAAACATATTTAATAAGACATTTATGCGGCTTGGCGATAGGCCAATGTAACAATTTAAGGTCAAAAGTGATGAGTTTTCGGATTCGCTCTGTTTCCTTTACATGGCTGGGATGGTGTTTTATTAATTCGCAGTATTATCAAACGACGAAACGCGAGGTAATTGATGAATCAGTTTTACGATATATTTAACATCGCCCTTCATTCGACAATGTCCGAAAGGGAAACACGAGGCCATAGATGAATCAGTTCATTCCGTCAAGTTTGCATTACAGCAATGTACGCGATACGTATTGATGCAAAGCATCAAATGGCGTCGGGAATTTCAGTGTAAAAGGCACTCAATGAAGTTACATGGAACGATTTTTGTTCTACTGTAAATATTAATATATTGGCCGATTATTTTAAACAAAATAGAAAAAGATACTGGTTTAACAATTATCTATATTTTTGTGTTATAACCCACAAATAACCATTATTTATGATGTTGTGTTATAACCCCCAAATAACCATTATCTATGTTTTTGTGTTGTAACCCCCAAATATTTCATAGTTCATTTTATTTACATTGGTTTCCTTTTTATTACTGGCATCCATGTGCAGTTTTCATTAATGGAACCGAACTGTGTAGGTTTTAAAAAATCTGCCTCATCTTGTAAGCGTAATTTTATGTTTCTCAACTTCGAGGGGAGATACTTCTAAACTTATTATTATGTTGCTCATTTACGATAGGGGTTGAGTACTCATTGATATAAAAACACTGTAAACGTTTGGTAAAAATGAATGAAAACTGTAAATTGCATAAAGAAGCTGCATTTCACAATACTTTGAAATTCAGTAAAAGATCATTGTAGATTTATTGCTCCGATATTTATCATTTTCAATAGGGTCCGAGTAATACTGATATAAAACACTTAACAAGTTTGGAAAGACTCAGACGAAAGATGTGAAATCTTTAACAAGTGGAAATTGTTAATTTTGTCAAATTTAATAGAAAACAATTCTGAACTTATTGTCCCGATGTTTCTCATTTTAATGAAGTAAAAATGCTCATTGATATGAAAACACTGTAAGTTTGGAAAGAATCTGATAAAAAAATGTTGACATAATCACCTAACCAAGACGTTTTTCAATTTTATTTTTAAATTCAAAGAGACATAATTCTGGACTTATGGTCCGATATTGCTCATATAGAGAGTTTGGGTTGGGTCCTCATTGATAAAAAAAAAACATGCAAGTTTGGGAACAATCGGATGAAAATTTTGGACTTCGAACAACGATTTCAAAATTTCTCAAATTCTTAGGAAGATAACTATGGACGTAATGGTCGGATAATGCTAAAGGGTCAATACCACCTGGATAGTAATACGTGTCGCGCTTCGCGCCCTATATGTGGTTCTTAAAACAAACTCCGAGGAGTGCTTGACTCTAGGGAAACGTGTTGCTGGGACACAGCTCCTCCTTGACAAGCGGCTGCTTCCTTTATCGCAACTCATTGTTACAATCAATAATACGTGTCGCGCTTCGCGCTCTATTTGTGGTAGAGATAGTACTTAGGGCCTATGATAGACAACCATAAAAATACATGGATAATAGATGTGTTATTTGCATTTATTTGTTTATATAAATAACACGTGTATTTTTTTAAGAAGATATTTAAGTGATGTAAGAAATTTTAATTAACGTTGTAACCACGCGGCATCCATTAATTTTAATAAAAATGTCCAATTGTAGTAAAATGGATTTTAAAATGTCTACATAAAATAAAGCTTTATTATATTTATTAACCTGACTGAAAATAATTGTCAGCCGCCGAACTGTTCCGTTCGTGCCGGAACCCGGGATTGAACCGGGGTCCTTCAGATGATTGTTGCGTAAACAACTTCAGTCTAACGCTCCTCCAACTGAGCTATTCCGGCTGACATCATTTATGTACTGCTAATTGGTGAAGTTGTGTATAGCGGTCGTTATTATATGTCTATTAATAAACTAATACATTGTACGTTTTCGTACCACTACACCTTCCAATAAACTTGCTTGCGCGATAGGTCGTCAAATATCGTACTACATTGATTCTCCACTAAATAAGCAAATTAGAAAAATCACAAAATAAATATATTTTGATTATGTATTGTTTTAATACAAAACCAGAAAGTTTCGCGTATTTGCCTAGTCCCTGTGATCTTTCCCCTGTGATCAGTTGTGGATCAGTTATTAATTAAAGCAGTTAGCTTTGCGTTATTGGCAATAAATGTTGTGCTTAATGTAATAGGCACAAATGCAGTACTTATTTACACTAATTTACACAAAAAATCACCACTATGCAAGATATTCTTAAAACATCTTGATCCGTAAAAAAACTCTCCCCCATAAGCGAAAAAATAAGCATTGCATACTAGTCGCCGCTCTCCAGAGCGACGCCAATCAGGTAATATCAAACTGGGAAAAACAGTGAAGCAGTGGACTGCTCTTCTAAATTAATTAAATTTCACGGGTTGGACTCAGATCTTATTTTTTTAAATAAATAGATTTGTTATCGAGTGTATCTTTAATAACATTAATACTCCATTTTGTGTTATGTATTACTTAATTTCGCGCAGGATTGGTACTTCATTTAGCGTTGCTTATTACTATGTTGCGATCAGGATGGGTAATTTACTTTTACTTTATTTTGAATTGTCAATTGCTTCGTTGCGCTTAATATCCGAAGTTTAAAAAAAATGCGAATAGGAAAATCGTTAATTTTACGCTACCCCCTGTAATGTCGAGCTAAGGAAAGGAACTTCATTTTTCATCGTTAATAACTACGTTGCGATTTTGATTCGAGCTTGATTTTACTGTGTTAATTACTATTTTGAGATAAGGACATTCATTATAAAAAGTTATATTAAATACATTATGACATCATGTGATATTTTATATTGATACATGTTTTGTTTATTGTATATATAAATATTGATAGATATTGCATTCACATTAAGTATGATATGCATAATCCGGAACAGTGCCGATACATTAATATGTGATTGTGATTCAACCGTATAGTGTATGCTCCTTCGAAATATAAATATTGTTTTATTTTGAAATTATTATTTTTATTATATTTTAATGATTACAGCCTTTATACTGCTATATATTATACATATACACTAAGCATACGTGGAATTCTTAATTGTGCCGTTGCTTCTTAAATAATGTGTGGTTTGGATTCGAAGTGCTTTATTTTATGCTCCTCCAAATTATAATCACTGTTTTACTTTATTGATTATTATTCCATTCATGTATTAAAAAAGTTCCATATGCAGCTAGATACACTGTTAACATGCGATATAAAACTAGTTTTGTTTAATTATCTGTAAAGTTCATCGATTACTATTTTATAACATTTCAGCTAAATCAACTAACTTTATTCATGTATGTTGTATTATTATGTTGTTAAACATTAGAAACTGTAAAGTTTATGTGTAATAAAATTATGCTCTGTTAACGCCATGGGTGAAATGGGGAGTAACCGCTGTGATACGTTAAGTTTGGTATTTTTAACAGTAGCTTCCCTTTGACGACATAAAACGATCATCCTTTGAACACACCTGTGTCAGGTAAACAGGTTTATACATGTATTGTTATTATCACAACGAGTACTAAAACACTGCTTTTACTTTAAACGCTTAGTTTATCGTAGTGTTAGCCAATTATATAATGATATATAATCGTTTCATGGCTTTATTTTCCAAACGATTATAATAAAAGTGTTAAAAGCAGAGAAATATATTTATGTTACGGCCGATTAATCAATATTGTACAATTGTAAAACTTAACGGTCAATTTAACACCAGAAGCCTAGGTAGCGCAGTAGGTAGCGCGTCAGTCTCATAATCACATGCTATAGAGCAATCTGAAGGTCGTGAGTTCGATCCTCACCCTGGGCAATCTTTTACTAGTTCATGTATAATACACACTTTATTTTCAATCTTTCAAAACTTCATATATACGAAAAGTTGAATATATCATAATAAACGAACAAACGTATCTATGATTCACGTATGTATTCATACAATTAAGCGTCCAATAATTTTCGCATAACACAAAAGAGCTACATAATAAATTAATTAATAAATGATGCTAGATTTATTATACCCGAACATACAAACTCTTACTCACTCCTGTAAGAATGAAACATGTGCTGTCAATTCCGATATTCAGGCAACGCATTCGCTTTGCAAATATAACCAAAAAAGTTGGTCTCCAAAATAAATTGGCGTAGTCCTAGAGCCATAACAGACTCAACAATATTACCGAAAGGTAGCTTCAAATGACGACGAAAGCCCTTGGGAAATCACGGGGCATAGAAAAGCGAAGTCTTCTTCTTCCATATGATGTACTTATCTCACTCTGGAGCATACATACGTGTTTTCGTTTCAGTTACTTATAGCTTGTAACATTACCTGTTCCCCTGCATCCGTCTTTTTTATATATTCATCAGTCTAATTATATATTGTACAGGATAGCTGCAGGATAGAGTGCAATTAAAAAAAGAGCGGTGCAGAAAATAAAGGAAGGGTGCATTAAACAAAAGAGGAGAGAATTTCGAGATCTCGAGATCCCGACTTTGCTTACTCGTGGCCACGAGTTAGTCAGCCAATCAAATACTATCTTGCTCCCTCAAATTAATCAGCCAATAAAACCGTCCCAAAAGCAAGGCTCTGATATAACATAACATACTCTATTTGTATTACTATTACTACTACTGCTACCGTACCTATGACACTAAGATTATAATTTCCTGATGAAAACTCCCTTAACAAAACTATACAATTCAAAATATACTATAAGATAATTGATGGCAATAAATGAAAAAATAAATATGCGAGCATTAGTTTTCACTTACGCATTAGGTAGTCATAAAGACAGCGCTGTTTACCCTTACTTTGCTGTTGATGCATTACTTGTTACCCTAGTAGTTCACACTGTGTCAACCAGTCTCTTACCTAAACATGGGTATAGTGCGCTTTTCCGGCGGAGCTGTTTTACCCAGCTATGCCTATTAAATGACATCTGCATAACGTCAGCAGGCACGAATGAACACATTCGAATATGTTATAGGCTGAGTCGAGAGAAATCCCCTGAAATTTGGCTGCATCACCGGGTCTGTGTTCAGCGTAAAGAATGCAGCACTGTTCAATTTACGGAATTCCGGACTACTCTCTGCACGTTCAAACGACACTTAGACACATAATAATTATTGTGGCCCAGTCAGAATTTCACGGTCTTTACTCGTTCACTTAATCGTCAGGGGAAGACATAATTAAATATCGATTAACACAGTTTTGCTTTCAAACAAATACCGAAATAGTAAAGTGTCACGTCATGAAAAATCATTTAATTATCAAACCATAAATGTTTCCCGTTCTCGGTCAGCACGTCTGGAAGTCGTTCCTCAACGCCTGAATAGGCTACCCTTATTTGTCAGTTTGCTGTATTTGCTTTTTTAATTCAATTTTATATCGAAATACATTGTGCTAAAATATTCCATTTACAACTCGCAATGTTATTTCAAAAGACCGGCATCATGCGAAAATGGGTCTTATGCCATATGCGCCCATCATAGCTATAGCCCACCTAGCCTGCGCATCTCTCAGTCTGTTCAGGAGATACATAATGAGACCCCGAGTGGTGTTATAGCGGACAGCATCGCCTCTGACAAGACTACGTAAATGCACAGGCTGTGCTTGAGAATATGCTGAACTAAACGACATTAGACCTATTTTCGCATGACTCGGCTATGAATGTGTGATTGAATGTTTTGAAAGAAAACTGAGTGTTAAATATTAACGTACGATATATTTTGATGGCGGAGAAATAAACTCATAATAACTCATTAATAAGCGATGTGAGGACACATATGATGTGAACTCCCGTTGTATAGCTTGTATCTACTAACACGTATGTGTGGTTTGACTACAATTACACACATTTCATGCAGTGAATATGCGACAAACAAGAGAATAGAATCAACACACACACACGTTTAACTTTTGTTTTAATTTAATGAGTTAGAAACGTAAATTTCAAAATTTATTTCGAAGTCAGCATTTTCGCAACACATGTTAAACGCTTTATAAATTGAGAACAGTGAACATAAACAAGCTTTACTACGGAATCCGGATAGTGCCATCTATAATCTCGCACTTCTTTCATCAAGGGCGACACTAGACACAAGAAGCGATACTTGATATTTTTCTTGACAGTCGCGGCGACGCATGATAGTTTTCTTGACAGTCGCGGCGACGCACGATATATTTAACACGATATATCGCCCTTGTTTAGGTAGCCCAAAAGGCGACATATCATGTTAAATATATCGTGCGTCGCCGCGACTGTCAAGAAAACTATCGTGCGTCGCCGCGACTGTCAAGAAAACTATCGTTCGTCGCCGCGACTGTCAAGAAAACTATCAAGTATCGCTTCATATGTCTAGTGTCGCGTTCAAAGGGCGACTCTAGACATACGAAGCTATACACGATAATTTGCGCGAATGTCGCGGCGATCAACGATATTTTATTTTTCAAATATCGCCCATATTATCCGAATCTCGTGTATCGAGGTCTAATTTCAGACCGCGACACTAGACACACGAAGCGATACTCGATATTTTAGTCGACAGTCGCGGCGACGCACGATATTTGTACTGTTCAAATATCGCTGTAATAATATCGCCTGTCCACTGTCGCTTCGTGTGTATAGTGTCGCCCTTGATGAAAGAAGTGCGCGATTATAGATGACACTATCCGGATTCCGTACTTTACCTTATACTATTGCGTTGTTATCACCCAAGCAATTGAGAATACACGAGGTATCGCCGCTACCTGTTGAGTACAAAAGAACGTTTCCCAGACATATCAAATTAAACCCAGCTGTAGTAGCAATCACTACAACCGAGGTTACAGAACGGTCGCGTAATAGTAAATTGTACTATCGATATAACACTATACTTTTTAATCTGCAGTAGTTTTTGTTCCCGCATCTATTTATAGTCTCTGCTTATGAATGACCTGTGCTGAACAAAAATACCATGTGATAAGGCGCAGCAGATAGAGGACTATTTTAATCATTCAGAAACATTCTCTTCCGCGACATGTATATTTCTAACATTGTTATTTATCCTTGTCTATATACGCTCCGTTCAAAAAATATTCCATTTAACATGATATTCACATTATGTTTCCATTTGTGAATGAATATAGTTGAAGAACTCGAAGCTCTGGCATCAATTATACAACTCTTTCTCAGCGCGGATTGGGCAGATGCGGCAGTTATCAGATTTATCAGGTTCATCGTATTTAAAAACACTGGCATGAAACGCGTGGTAAGCGAACAACTTAAAATGAGTTAGCACTATATAGTGAACTGTTTTATATTGAGGTTGTCAGTTCGTTATATAACACAATGTTAGTTTTGACAAACACACACAGGACAGCAACTTGCAAAATAGATTATATTTCTATTGCATATATCAACCATTAAACCGTGGTTTAATAGTACGCTTAAAGAAATGAACTAAAGGACTCGAAGATAAGTACAGTGTATGAACATGACGCTGTCTTATCTGTAATTCTGAACTGGCAGAGCGTTCTTAACTAGTTCGTTTCTTAAACACTATTTACGGACTTGCCTTCCAATTGTGTCGTTATCAACACTAAGTGCATGACAGAAGTGTGTTTTTTTTAAAGTACTTCACACAAAAATCACAAAAATCTAAGGTATTTACACAAGCTTATAATCACGTATGTTTCCTGAAGACTTATATTAAATAAACATTAATTATCTATGTATATTTAACTGATTATAATTAATTTTAATAGTATGACACGTTTCCAATGTTAAATTAAGGTTTAATGATGTTTTGAATACAACTGATTGAATTCCTTTGTCCATGTACGGTCATCAAATAGTTAATTAGCAATTAGACATAAGAATACTTTATTGTAAGTCTGATTTGCATACGTTTAAACTCTCTGGTTACGGGTTTTTTAATCACTTTTTCACTTTTTGTGTTTTATTCACTTTTCAACTGGCTGATATAGCTTATCTTTAATAAGAAATCTCTTATATACTGTCTTAGTTATGCTTTTTTACTTGCTGTTTTACACATGTAACCATGTTCTGATAAAGGCTCTTTGAGACGTTTAAAATCTGCTTTCCATGCTTTATTCAGGTCTTATTCGGCGTAGCTGTTTCACCCAGCTTTTCACCTTAAATGACCTTTTTACATAACGCCAGCAGATTCGAAAGTATAAACTTCATTTTTTCCATTGGCTGTATTGAGCATTATCACCCAGAACATTGGCAACATCACCTCGTATTTCAATTATATGATGTAACACTGTTCAGTGTATGGATATGCGTAAACACATTGTTTGCCCGTTTCAATTAAGGATTACCATTAAATTGCATACTAACGATTTGCAGGGTCAAGGCTAGGTCAGTAAATCGTCATGGGAAGACGGAAAAGTAATCAATGTACTATGGACGCCTTATGTTGATAACACAGTATTGCAATATATTAAACAACACGATTTTTAAGGAATGACATTAATGAAACCTATCAGTTAAATCAATTTGTCTTGTATTTTGAGGCAAAACTACCGAAATAATATAGCGTCCATGATAAAAAGGATATCGCTTAATTATCAAGCCACTTATGTGTGACGTAAGCAATCCAACATAGGTTGCCGACATTTGCCAGTTTGCTATTAATAACTCATTGACACTTCAATTTTCTATCGCAAAGTATCGTGGTTTGATGTTCCCTTTACAAGACACAAGAAGATTTTTAAAGACCCGCGTCTTGCTAAAATGGGTCTTATGCAATATACTACCAGCGTAGCTCCAGCCCAGCCTAGGCATCCGCGCAGTCTTGTGAAGGTGTGCATAGCTCCAGCCCAGCCTAGGCATCCGCGCAGTCTTGTGAAGGTGTGCATAGCTCCAGCCCAGCCTAGGCATCCGCGCAGTCTTGTGAAGGTGTGCATACTGAATTAGCTTCTCTTGAGATACCGCGGACCTTGCGTACTTATATAGCGGAAAGCGTAGCCCCTGATCAGACTGTGCAAGTGCATATGCCATAAGACCAATTTTCGCATGATGAGCATGTGACAGTGTTATTTGAATGTGTGGAAAGACAACTGCGTCTTAATTAGATATCAACGTACCATATGTTTCGATGACGAAGAAAATTCATCAAAAAAACATGTGAGGAAATATATTATGTGATCTATAATTTGTATCTACTCTTATGTGGTATAATATACGTGCACTTCATTACAGACATTTCATGTGGTGTTTACAAGATTATAAAGTGAACAAGAACAAAACAAGACTTAAACATTTGTTTTTATGTAATATAAACGTCTATTTTCTACCTTAATTTCAAAGTCAGGATACACGCCGAATATCCATTTGATAGATATAGCTTGTCATATTTAAAAATTAATTAAAATCTGTGTTTAGTGTTTAATGGTATTGTTTGTTTTCCCATAATTCCATTATCTGTAAAAGGTTATTGGTGTTGGTGTTTGAATACGGAAGACTTGTATTATCTGATTACGTCTACGTGGATTAGTATTGTGTGTTACACATGCGCCCATTCTCTTTTTGCAGATGATACTGGTAACTGTTATGATTGCTGGGTTCGTGTGTTGGTAAGTTGATTCAAAAACCTAAAAAGTTGTCCATCCTCTATTCTGCCTAAAACAAAAGTGCCACGAATATGACTTGACTGAAAAGGAACGTGGTAACCTTGCGTAAACATATGTACTTACCAAGTAAAGTGGAACACACAAGAAACATTTCACAGAACAAATCTTTCCAACATTCATGGCAACATATTATACAAATTGGATATTGTGTATATTTTACATGTTGTTCAAATCATGTTATTTTCACATGACAATTATGTTTGTATAAAAACCATGCACAATATTTTTGGCCCATGCGTGAATAAAAATATGTGGTATAGGTATCTCGACCTACTGTAGAAAATTCCTTCATTGTATACTGTTTTTCAATTACAAATCTTCAGCATAAGTAATTATACAATTAAATAAACCATTCCTGCATATGCCACCTTTTTATAACCCATGTTTACTGGCACAAACTTATTTTGAAATTATAGCACGACACTGCCCACGCGCCAATGTTCCACCGGAGAGGTCAATTAAATAATAATAATAAACGGACTAGTTAACTGGCTCGTTACTTATCACTGTCTTACAGAGTCTGCAACGGTAACCACTAGCTCTTTTGATTAAAACAATGCAGGAGTGATTGGTGGCCACGTATTTTGGTGGAAGGTGTGCACTAGTTTCTTCAATACATGTATTTCTGTGATTGCTACCAGCGCCTGCACCTTGAACCAGCGTTCCTCTGGAAGCGGTCATGTGTTTGATGACAGCCCCCAGGCTCGGGCGATGTTTCGGAAGGCAGACAGAGACCAGAACGAGTACCTTACGTACGGGGAGTTCCAGAACGTGTTCCGTTCCTATGACAACAACAGTAAGTGCTATTGTTAAGTATGAACCGTCATTTGCATGTTCATTTTAACTATTTTATCGTTGTTTGCGCTAAATTTTCCGCGATTACCATTACAATAACACCAACATACCATTACTAACGTAAGTATTTGTTAGCTTTACCGATATTAATATAATATTTTCCCACATGCCTTGACTATTTGTTTGATATAACTAATTATAAACATAATGTAATAATATTATCGCAAGTTATTACTCCCGATGCGCAACATGTTTGTATATTGAAAAACATAAAATAAATGAAATATTCAATAGCGGACCGTCCTGTGTCGACTGGCAAAAGTTCTGAATTGTTTAATCTAAATCGCTGATTTAATAAGTGTATATCTTCATATGTTAAGAGCGGAAGGTAGTGTGATAAGCGCAAACTACATGCAAAACCCCTTGTGCTATAATATGAATATTATTCATATTTGGCAACTTTATATTTTCATTGATTATATTCGAACCACTTCCCTGTCAAATAACGAGCGGTCTGTTGACATGCGTTGTTTAAAGACAACTGGCACCATAGCTGAATCGCTGTAGTTTAATCTCTTGTTCAATGTTTGTTTTTATAGTAATCTTCAAATTGCATAGCAGAATGTATTGTGACCACTTAGAACATAGCTGAAACGTTCTTGCTCATCTTCGCAACGCAAGTCAATAGCGCACGATCTTGCTTTATGGCTTATTGGAGATTTTTACATCTTCGCAACGCATGTCAATAGCGGACGATCTTGCCCTATCGCTTATTAAATGTTCGACCATATCTTCATTGCAATAGGTACGTAACGAAACGGTGAACGTAGCTGAATCGTTATAGCTTATCGCTGATGCAATGATTTTAAATCATGGCATATGTTTATCTGATTACGAACGTAGCTAAATTGTAGTTTTATCGTTTTCTTTAATATTTATAAATCGTTGTATGTCAAAATGGACGATAGTGTGAATAGCTCAGACTTCGCGTAGAACGCCTATACGTGTATAAATAAAAAAATACAACATGCATTTGAAATACTCGCTTTCATTATGATTCAAGTCAAATCGACAATAACCAAAGCAGAGTGGTTTCAGCCATAATTATGACTTAATGTTTGACAAATCAAGTTAAATTATTGGGCTTCATGCTTAAATAAGGCCCCAAATACGAGCAGCATAACTCTTAATCGAGACATGTCCCGTTTCTTTTACTTTCAATGCTTCATAATACACTGAACAAATTAGGTATAATAATTAGGTTTATTGCGAAGATCTATGTTGATTTCGCTAATTATGGGCAGTTCGCTGCCAATGTATGTTGCAGCTGATTAATTACTTGTGTTGACATAATACCAAGTTAACTTATCAACTGTAGATGACCCGGTGACCACCGCATATTTCCCAGAGCACTGGACGAGATTTTTAAAAGGGCCTTTTCACGCTTTGGTAAATTGACGAAACTAAAAGCAAATCGTATTCGCAAATTTTCGTTGTAATTATGATTTTTGTTAGGAAACAGTAAAACTGAACATTTACCATGCTCTAAAATATCCATTATATGCATCTTTTGACGATTTAAAAATCTGAAAATTGTTAAACGTTGCAACGCGAAACGATTGAATAATTTAGAGACTTCTGTTGTTGTCGTTATATTTTGTGATACAACGAGGACTGCTTATATAAAAAAAAAATCATTGTATGAGCACAGATGGTCGAGTGGTCTAACCGATAGACTTTTACTCCAGAGGTTAGTGGTTCGAATTCAGTTGAGAGTTACTTACTTCTTCTGCCTTTAATTTTTATTCTTGTTTTTTTTTTACGGGAGTTTTTAGATCTAATGTTTACATATATAAATATAAAGCATTTATTGACAAACTTAAATATGGGCATCATAATATGCTGGTGTTATATTGCTGGTGTAATGCTTGTACATTTGTCGCATATCACTAGCTGACGGTCTTGTGACCAGCGCAGAGTTCCTGGAGCATTGGCAAGATGAGATGAACGGCACGGTGACACAAGGCCTGCACGTGTTCACGATCCTTGACGTCGACAAGGACTTTATTCTGGAGATCACAGCAGAAATTCCGCACATTTACCACTGGTTTGACTTTAACTGTAAGGGAATTGTATATGTTTTTGACGCATTGAGTTAGAAGGAAAGTCACATGATTCTAAACGAGTCAGGTCAATTTTATTTTGGAAACAAAGGGCATCCGTCCAAAAATACATAGTAATACATTGTAACTTACTATTATGTCATAACAGAGTTGTGTTTAGAACATGTTTATTAAAAAAAAACGAGTTGTGTTAATATAGAATGTAAATTATTAAGTTATTGATATTTTTATATCTTGATTAAAATGCATACGGGTTGTAATAATATAGAATGTACATTATTACGTAATTGATACTTTCAGATCTTTACATAGTTGTGATAAGAACATATTCACACAAACACACACACTCACATGAACGCACACACATAAACAACCAAAAACAAAACAAACAAAAACCTTGAACTTGGTCGTAAAATGTGTTTGAAATGGAGGCATTTTCTCCCAGAATATAAGAAACTTCCGTATTATTTATTGGTGTATTGACGGTTGTTATAAATTCATGCATAAGTTACGTACCAATATTAATACCTCCATTTTGGAATCTAGAGAAACACTTCGTCCAACGTGAAGTGCATGTAATGCGTCAATTAAAATATAGTTTTGAAATGTAAACGGCATGAACTTACTTATAATTGTTCACCCTGTTATGCTTGCACAAAATAATGAGTACATACTTATTTTCAGCTGACTGGAAGGTAACAGAAGGAGAATTTGTGGTCCAGTGGGTGAAAATATCAACATAACATTTATTTTACCCTTATTCAATGGCTTAATCGCTTCTGTTCCATAACGTTGTAACGTTTCGTTAGGCGAAAAAATAAATGAATCTACTTTATACTAGTTAAGAAACATTTTACATAACATGGCAGCATGCTACATGTACACATGTTCTTGGTTTGTACCAAGATCATCTCGTATATGCCCAACCGTTGAATTTCATACTGGATGAAACAAACACACTTCTCTGCTTTGCAACTATACTTATACGAATAAGAACTACACCGATGTGCCACAAGTGAACGTCAAAAAACTAAATGGCTGACGTCAACAATAAATGTGCTTCATAAAACAAAGCGTTTTAAACATATTAAACACCAAGTGACCAACCATTTACCTTAATATTTGGTAATATAGCCTTTCGATTTTAATACACTCTGTATTCTCCTTGGTAAGCTCGAATACAAAGTTCTGATATATTCAACGGGAATGTTTATTCAGATGTCTCGAATGGCTGCCTCAAGGCCCAAACTTATTTTGTGTGTCTACGATATCAGGTTGATTTTTAGTTGTCTTTTAAGCCTATGCCATACGTTCCCTATTATATTTAGGTCCGGACTTTGGGCAGGCCAGATCATAGAATGAACGTTCTGTTTTGAACTGTAGCGTTCCTATTTTGATTGAAAACTCCAGTTATGTCCGATAAAGTTATTTTTCTGTTTTGTTTAACGATCCGTAAAAATGCCCGACTTTCACGTTCATTTATTTTTGCCGGGGCTGCTTTTCTCGGTAAGTTTTCAACACTATTTCGTGCGCAAAATCTATTAATAATCCCAGCTATTGTAGTCCGTGGTATGCCTAATCTTCGGCAAATTTCTGTTTGTACTAATGCAATAAATGCCAGCGAATGCTCACTGACACATTCGCTGTCAAAAGACCGCACTAATAACTAATAATCAAAGCGCCATCGGCGTTAAAAGTCTATTTACAAGATACAGCGAATATTCTACTGAAGTAAATGTTAAAGGGACAATTGACTGAATGAATATTTAAAGGCAATCTTAAAAGTATTTTTAAAGAATAAGTACACATTAATGGAACAAGAAGTAATGAAATATTTAAACAATAAAACTATATCAATCGGAAAATTAGAAACACGTATCAAGAGAGTTTGGTATTTTGCGAACAAGAAAGTGCCCGGATGTTTATGCTCTTATTTTTTAATTTGGAGAAAAATAGTTCCCTACAGATCTGTCCGTTGTTTGTTTATTGAAAAGATGAAGTCAATATTTTTCATAACTATTACAGGCCCCTTTGAAATATTCGTACTAGGTGGTAATTAACGTTATCAGTACATCAGTATTATTTACGAGACTGAGCGAATTTTTCATTCGGAACCTAAGGTGAAAGTTATATCTTTGTTTTTAGTGTTTTGTTTGATACTTCTCATTATGCAGTTTACGATAACTTCATTTTCATGTAAGCAGAAGGGAACAATTAGTTGTTTTTGTTTTGTTGTTATTGTTGTTGTTGTTGTTGTTTTCTTTACCGGATTCGTTACATACGCAATATATAACATGTACGCCGTATTTTGAAGCACACGTTCTGAAGTTTGCAATCCTTATTCAAAGTATTCATATAATTATTAATAATATGCCACATTTAATGCGGATCAAAATACTGTAGTTTGATCCCGTCTCTTGCCGCCCAAAATCGCAAGGTAAATGTTTGCCGTCACAGAGTTTAACGATATTACAGCCATAAAAACTCGACAGTCTTCTAGAAAAAACAAGAAAATTATGTATACTTTAAAACTAATAAAGTAACGTACCCCATTAATAAATACATCGAAAAAGTTTGTTATTTCAAAATCAAATACGATAAGATTCACTTTGTTAAAAAACACATAACTGAGTACGCAAAAAAGTAACACACAATGCGTGTCGTCTTTATCTGTTTTATACCCTTTATTATTTTTGTTTAATATTTAAATGACGCTGAATTTCCAACCATATCAGTCAAAAGGTGTTTTGCATTTATTTATCTACTTAACTCCCCGCAAGTTTACTTGGTGAAGCTGTAATTAGGTCAGCCCGCTAAGAAATTTCGCAGCGAATAAAGTCGAGATGTAGAGCGAATATTAATACGAAATAAACGCTAGTAACTTTCTTGATAATAGGGCTGGAAAGTAAGCATCATTAATAAAAAACAAGAATAAAAGGGTGTAACACGGCGAAAAATACATGCCCCGGCAAGGACGTCGCCGTCTTGACTATCACGTGATTACCCGCTCTGTATAGTAAACATTATCTAGCGTTTGCAAATAACAGAATTGTTTTACGAACAAACTTTGTTTTATTTTCAAAAAACTTTTTTTTTCTCACTAAAACTGATCTTAGAAATATTCACTAAAAATGCTGTTCGAAAAGTTCCCAGAAAAAAATCTTTCGAAAAATGTTTCTAAGCGAACAATTGTAAGAAATAGACAATTCAATGTTAATCATCTTATCTATTTCGTCTGCCAACATCCTACTACATCCGGGCATTTTACGACATTTTAACACTCAATCGATGAGACGTCTTTACGAATTGCTTAAGCCAAAAGACAAAAATTACACAACTTCATTAATAACGATCTGCTATATATTATAATGAATAAAAAAAGTATGCATATATTCCAACAGGCTCTAATTGCACTGTATGCATATTTGTAAACGTGCATGTAGGCCTCGATGTTCACGTGTAGGCATAATATATATGCAAGTGCGGACAAATGATACAAACGATGTTCCGTGAAGTTAATTAACAAAAAAATACTTATAAAATACATATAGTACGAATATAATAATCATTTTGAAATTGTATTCTTAAGTGAAATGTATGTTATTAGTGTATGCACATTTAGCAACCTATAGCGTGTTCAATTCAATGCTAGATTGGAGATCAGAAGAACGCAGTAACGTGACACCGCTATACACCGATATAAATAAAATAAAGTTGGGCTATAGGATGTGAATAATTGCTATGTATTCATTGACGAAACGCCAATTAGCCCCATTTGCTGTCTCAATAAGTCAGAACAGAACAGAACAAATATTGTATTCGTATTTGCCCAGCACAAGGGATAATTGTATGCATTTAGTCCTATCATAAGAACGAAATCAATTATCTACTCAACGCGTGTCACCCATCAATGTGTCAAATGGCCAAATTGGAAAAATAAATATTTAAACTACTGTCTCGTAAATAAATGCGCGCTCAATCCTGTTGCATTTTAGGTAAAAGTATCTATATATCCTATTCCGGCCCAATATGTTAACACTTCAAGTTCAGCGCACCATTCTAAGAACACATAATTAGAATGCAATTTGCACAATATTTTGCATTCAACAGAAATGTAATTCAGTTGCCTATGCATTTTCAGTTTCAATATAACCACCATTTCAAAGAGACCGGAGCTCCGTGTTTTTTGCTCGATACGTCCTTTTTCGTGTCATAAAGACTCGTATTTTGCAGAATGTTTACTTTTGTATTATGCTCATTTAGAATGATTCGAAGCGATTAACACCTTAACACTTTTTATCCAGGCGACCAAATGTAGATTGCCTTTGTCTATCTCGTGCGGCGAAATTGTGACCATAGATCGAGCGAGCGAGAGAAAATTGCGAGGTTTTTAGTTAGCTAAAAAGCGATATAATTAACGGAAATCAGAATAGAAAAACAGATAAAGATAAAATTCTTATTTCTAGCGTAGTAAACGATATTTTTTATTACCAGCAGTTCGAGTGTTAACATTCTGGTTGCGGCGTTTATTTCCGGCTTCTTTTACCTTCTCTTTCGACGGCTAAAGTGGATATTTGTTAATAGATATTTATTGTCACACAAATTATAAGGTAAGTAGAGTAAAATTAGTAAACGTCATCGTTTCACATTTACCAATATCTTTTCCGCATACTGTTTACAATATCGTACTATACGGTTATTTTATAACAAACACTAATTAGTGTTCACGTCTGTGAAACATGTTATCTCATTCATAACGGGCGAGAGAGTAAAGATATCCGTCTCTTACATTACGGTCTTGTTGCTCACATTTTCTGTAAAAGATTGTGATACAAAGCAGCGTTAGATATGAAATTAAAACTATTTCACCAAGATACTGAACCCGTGCACATAACATTTTCTTCTCACTTCAAATGTAACTTTAAATAGTATAGTTTTCACAGATGTGTGAAATGATGGATTATATAAATGTTAACCTGCATACGTTCTCCAAAACCGACAATTTAACATAATTGACCAAATAGTGTTCTTAATGGAAAAGCCTAAAATGTAGTTTATTATTATTATTATTATTATTACTAGTATTACTATTATTATTATTATTATTATTATTATTATTATTATTATTATTATTATTATTATTATTATTATTATTATTAATTCTTTTATTTATTATTATTGTTTTATTCTTTTTATTATAATGTTTATTTATTTATTTTATTTTGACTAAAGTTTTAATTATTATTCGTATGTTAATTATTATACATCTCCATCCGTATTTGTTTGTTCTTCAATCTAATAGCATGTCCAAAAAATTATAAAGAAACATGTTCTAAAGTATGAAAAATAAATTTAACCTTTAATATAAACTATATAGTTAAACCGCGGTTCAAACTCTTGAACTCGGGTTTAAGGAATAAATGTGAAAACGGCTCTTTGAACTCGGGTTCAAAGTCTCTTAACCCTATAGTTTACTGCTAAATAATTAATGTGCATTCCGGGCGTCTTAACCCCAGTTTAAGACTTTGAACTGCAGTTTAAGACTTTGAACCGCAGGTTAAGACTTTGAACCGCAGTTCAAAGTCTCTTAACCCTATAGTTGAGAGAACTCGGGGTTAAGGAATTAATGTGCAAACGGCACTTTCGACTCGGGTTCAAAGATTCTAAACTATATAATTAACTGTTAAATAATTAATGTGCATTCCGCGCCTCTTTACCGCAGTTTAAGACTTTGAACCGCAGTTCAAAGTCTCTTAACCCTATTGTTAAGAGATGACCAATGAAGTCACGGCATTTACCTTCTAATTGTGGTTTAAGCTCCGCTAATTGGTTGTCTCAGATAACAGATTTGTATCTATTTTTAGACACACTTTGAACAGCGGTTCAAAGACTTGAACACGGGTTAAAGGAATTAATGTGCAAACGGCACTTTTAACCCCGGTTCAACGTCTCTAAACTATATACTTAATCGTTAAACCGTGGTTTAAAACAATATTTTGCACTTCGCTTGCTATAGATAAGCCTTTGCTGTTGGCACAGGCTAATCATGGAAGACATTTTCCGCTTCAATGGAATGTTTCGTTTGGAGGAAGTCAGTTCTAAACGCAAATCAAGTTTAGACGGAAATTGTCGTTCCTGATACGACTGTCTCGACTGCACTGGCTAATCAAACATGGCCCATTCACGCACACGAATTATGCATCATTTTTCCAGAGCGAGACTCATTCAATGATGATATTCAGCAGTTCAGTGTAAGACAGAGTGACGAAATGACCGAAAAAAATGCGACTCGAAACGAGAGCTACGGACAATAAAAGGGTTCGAAACGATCGCTACGGACGGCACATGGCCTCGGTGGGAGGGTATGAAAACATGATCCATTTATTGGTCATTTCAAGGTCACTCGTCCTCCGAAAGTCTCATGAATGAAAGCATGGTCAACAACCCAGAATATGTTTCCTCTGTGAAACGACCCTTTGAACTTTACCGTTTTCTTGAATAAATCAACTATGTTATATCAATCTCGAACAAATTCAGAATGGGATATAGGATTTGATTGATGTGTATATACACACAAAATTTATGCAAACAGAACAGGTTAAGAAATTGCAGTTAAATAATTTTAATGAATTTGACGCCCTCCAAAATCGTATGTTTAAGTAAAATATTTTTCTGTACAATATATGTTGGTAGATTAACACTATGTGTGGGATTTTGTAAATCTTATGAGTAATGAGGAAAAACAAATGAGCCTCGCTCTCGGAAAACGGGACTTAGAGCCTGTACTTTAACAGGGACGACAGTCTCACGGGACTTAGAGCCTGTACTTTAACAGGGAGGACAGTCTCGTCGCAGATTACCACGTGCGTGCACGCAAATGCATTA
The DNA here is from genome assembly GCF_020536995.1 of Dreissena polymorpha. Lineage (NCBI taxonomy): Eukaryota > Metazoa > Mollusca > Bivalvia > Myida > Dreissenidae > Dreissena > Dreissena polymorpha. The sequence continues at coordinate 79,711,671 of NC_068364.1, forward strand.
AACCCCGTTCTCTTAGAGCATAATGTGTCATGTTTAATAAGGCAGTTTAACAAAGTTCGAAAAAAATGCTTGCGTGAATGTTTTTTTTTTGCTCGACCTTTTGCTTGTAACCATTTTTGGTGGCAATGCCGTACCTTAGTGTACCGGTTACATTCCTCAAGTTTTTACACAAAATGCCTGAATATGGGCAGTGTGTTAGGTTTATTGTTTTGTTGTAGTTGTTTGTTTTATATCTTAAACAACGCCGTGCACTGGTGGCGTTATTAGCAGAGACACGAGGGAGTCTTCTTGAAACATACTGTACTGGCTACAGTACATTACAGCATAATCAATACAAGCAGTTTCAGTTATGGGACACAACACCACTTCTCCAATAGAATTGATGATGCTGAAACACATTTGAGTTATATATGCAGTTTCAGTTAAACTGTTGTTTTTTATAGGGATATGATATCCCAGACGTTATTTCCTGTGCTGTTTTTTTTCCTCTAAAGCAGAGACGTAGATAACAGAGATAGGCAGCACGCCAAATATCGGCAAACTCTCGCACGTCTAAGCGCGCAACTGTTTGTCGGTTGCAACGGTAGTTAACACGCTTATCAACATTTCTAAAACATGCTTTCGCGTTCCAGTATTTTGCAATTTGAAACTAATAAACTGTTATGTATTATTGAAATAAGAATGTATGCGGTATTATCAAACAATTGTAATGTGTCAATTAAAATAAATCACATGCCGAATTGTTTAATTTAGCGATTATATTCGGCTCCAGTTTGAAAAAAAAACAAAGATTACTAGTATTTAAATATTTGAAATACGATAAAGTATTAAAATAAAGTAGCGATCAGAATCTTGCGGAAAAAAAAACTAATAGGCTGTTTTAATTAGATTTTTGTTTTTCATTATAATTGCAATGGTTTGATTTGAATAATCCGAATGCCATTTACCTGTAATATAATTTGAATAAAGCTCTGAACTTTTTTTAACTTCTTATGGAGAGCATCTATGCTTGGTCTGCTCTAATCGAATGTTTTGTGTTGTTTGTTCTCTTAAATTACCTCTAAATTCAATGCACGATATTACCAATTATAACATTACCACCTCGACTATATTTATAGAAATCTTCAGACCCGTTTACTGTGTCATTGTCCGATATTTAGCATATCGATCCAGTTATTTAGTAAATTTTCTGTGTCTCTTTACCATGTCTTAGACGGATTTTGTGTCATGGTCTGACGAGGATTTAAATCTGGATTTACTTCTAGGTATACCGATTATGATGAACATTATGATAGTGAATTTGTTCAGGACATTACTCATTCAGTTGTGTATGAGTGCACATAATGCAAAAAGTTAATGAAAAGCAAATCTGGATTCCGTTTGTTGTAAAGAAGCATATTCTAAACTTGAAAAGTATGTCATATTATGTACATAATGATATAACAAGAGATATGTTTGTCCGAAACACAATGTCCCCTAATGTGCCGCTTTGTCTTTGACCTTGAAGGATGACCTTGACTTTTCACCACTCAAAATGTGCAGCTCCATGAGATACCATGCCAAATATAAAGTTGCTATCTCCAATATTGCAAAAGTTATGACCAAGGTTAAAGTTTTGGGACAGAATGACAGAATGACAGACACATTCAATGACAGACAGACAGGCCAAAAACAATATACCCCCGATCATTTGATCCGGGGGCATACAAAATTAAATGTGGCCCGGCTTCTACAGCGGGGCCTATGCAACCATTTATGTTATACAGTCTCTTTATAAACCTCTGTAGTAACAATTTTAGTACGTGCAATAAAAGAATGCATGAACATAATTTTTACAGTTTAATGATATTTCATCAAAACTTCATAGTTCATGAACAAATATCAATACACCTGGCATAACAAAAATTAAGTAATTTATCAAGCATTACACATACTACGCAAGTTATTGATATTACAAATAAAACATTGGAAGAAAACAGCAAATATTCTGAAGTTGTGCAGGCAACAAACATGTAAGCTTCAGAGCCATTATCGAATGAGGCACGTAATTAATGTTACTGAAGGAAAATCATAATCACATAAGAATTTTCATCATGGAGATTGGACTATAAATGTGACCTCAAGAGTGTTAACATGTTTTTACCATAGCCATATAAGCAACAAGAGCTGTGTTTGTGAAACACACTGCCCCCTACTGCGCCTTAAAGCCGCACGGCAGCTATTTTAGAAACAAAGTTATATTTTGAATGTAAAGGTCACAGTGACCTTTGACTTTGGGACCTTAAACCATGTTTGATTGTAGATCTCAATGAGATGCATGCACATGTGAAGTTTAAAAAACATAGATCCAAGAGATTTCATTTTATGAACAAGGTTAAAGTTTTTGGACAGACATACTCATACAATGACAGACAGACAGACAGACGGACAGACAGGCCAAAAACAATATACCCTCTGATCATTCGATCTGGGTGCATAAAAATGTCCCACCCCCTTGAGGCCATGATTTAAAACCAACCGGTACCATTTTCGAACTTGTCCGAGATATCATTGGGACAAATTGTCTGACCAAGTTTCATGACGACCGGACAATAAATGTGGCCTCTACAGTGTTTAAGTTTTTTCTATAGCCATATATAGCATTATAAGGAAAAATGACCCTCCCACTGGTGCCCATGTTTTTTAACCAACCGGAACCATTTTCGAACTTGTCCAAGATATCATTGGGACAAATCTTCTGACCAAGTTTCATGATGACGGACAATAAACCGGAACCATTTTTTAACTTGTCCTTGATATCATTGGGACAAATGTTCTTACCAAATTTCATGAAGATTGGACAATTAATGTGGCCTCTGGTGGGTTAACAAGGCAAAAAGTGACGCCGCACAACACACACCGCAAAACGGACAAAAGGCGATCACAAAAGCTCACCATTAAAAAAATTGTGCTCAGGTGAGCTGAAAAGCAAAAAGATAATCACAAGAAAATTGTTCCCACAAAAAACGGTCCCTGGCAACTTCCTTACCATGAACATACACAATAGTGTGTCCTGCTTCATTAAAACATACTTTCATACTTAAGTATGTTTTGCCACTGCTTTGATCTGAATGTAAACAGAGAATGTCCAGGTCTTTTGCGGGCGTATTGACAATATTTGGCTTTGGAACATCACTTGTTCAGTATGTAAACTCTCAACTCTGGTAGGCACAGTGATCTCAACTTGACAGTCTCCAACGTCAGCTGAGTCTTGTTCTGTTGTTGACGATTACGAACCACACTGAGGTGCTTTGTCTTCATATAATGTGGTGGTGAGAGAATTATCACCCTCAGTTCTCAGTAATGGAGTCATCCTCATCGATCAGGAAACCATCGTCAAGTGCTGTCGGGGATGATTTATGTCGATGTACATGTCGAGAGCGCTTGTGTTTATTCTGCACCCCATAACTCAGTTGCTCCCCCCTGGGCTAGGTCAAACTGAAAATACAAATGAGCACATCAAATGAACACCAAATCATATGATATGTAATATATGCTATTTTAAATTTAGATAAAAAATATAAAGGCCTCATGAAAAATCCATATTTTGTATGCCTTGTTGCTGCATATTATAATAATGGCAATTTCTCCATAAGATATAACAGACTACTGCAGTTGATGTCTCCAACAGCCAGTTACCTTTAAAATAGGATTTACTTGTGATACATTAATGTAACATTGTAACTTAAAAACACTTCCATGATACAGAATTCCTTTTCTTGTAATAGGATGAGCTTCATTTGTATTAATTCATTGTCATAATTCAGCAAATGAACGCCGAAAGACAATAAACAACCAATCCACCAATTGCACCACACACTACCTGGTAATAAGACATTTTTTTTGTCTTATTACCAGGATTGTGTGGTATTAAATATTCCCTGAGCAAAGACACCTTATTAAATTACCATCATATAATATAAATTGATCAACAAGCACCTGTTTTGAATTAAATTCTTAGATTTAATATTCATTGATCACCGGATTAAAATTAAATTATTAATTTCTTATATCAATTATTAAATTACTCTTGTATTAAAACTAAATTTATAAATTAAGTTATATATTAAATGATCGATTAATTAAAACCTTCCTTAACTTATAAAGCTGAAAAACTTTTTAATTAAGCACTTTCTTCAACGGTTTTAACTAGAAAAAAATAAACAAACTATTATGTATACATACATGTTGTATTAACACAAAGTAAGATTGCGAATGAGAATGAAGTCGAATTATTTTTGTTTATTATAAAAAGTAACTGGTGTCAATATGACATCTTTCTAGGGTGGTTTTTATGGATATTTAGGAAAGTTGAAAAAGGAGGAAAGGAATCCTTCCTTGTGTGCACTTAAATTAAATCTAGATTCTGAGATATGCTAAGTTGTTCATTGTTTAAGAAATCAATACTTATGAGGCATTTAATCATTGTCATAATATACTTAAAGTTACTTTACTGTAATTAATATGCACAGGTTGAATTTGAGCTTTAATTCGATTGAAATACTAGCCATAACCCTTGTCAACTGTAATCTCCCATAATCTCCCTCCTTGTATTGCCAGCTCGAGTCCACTTCTGTGTAACAAATTTATGTTTTATTCATTCGTGTATAATTTCAATCATCTTGAGATATAATTATTTATAAAAAAAGCTAGTTAATCACAGTTTTCAGTTATATTGTCATTTGCCCTTTATTCATACACCTGCAAAATAGGATTCAAAAAAGTATGTAGTAATTTGCTTATGTTAAAGGAATTTCAGTAAGCACATGATGGCAAAATACAATAAAATCCGCACTTTACAGAAAAAAAGTTATGATAATTCAGCGGACCATTTTTATAGCTTTTGTCACTCAAAATATGGAAGGTTTTTTCGGAAGTCAAAATGGCTAAAAGCAAGTATGTGAAAAATGGCGTAAATTAAAACTTGTATAATTTGATTGTTTCAAGGAACATCATTATGAAAATATGGGAAACCATAAAACTCAATCAGCACCATAAATAAAACAGTACCATTTATTATATCATCCATGGTATATGTTTTCTGTTTTAATCGCTAAAACAATGAGGAGTTTGATGGAAAACAAAATTAACTTAAAACATGAACTTAGAAGATGGGTTGCTAAATTTAATTTAAATTTCTTATGCAAAAGAATATCACTATGAAAAGCACTTTATACAAATAAAAGTTATGATATGATGCAATTTATCCTTTTTTTGCTTTGGTCAAAATAAGAAATTTTGTTTGCGGAAAATCAAAATGGCTGAATGCAAATATCTGAAAAACTGGTTAAAACTTGCATAATCTCATAATTTAAAGGAATATCACAATGGAAATATGGGCGGTAATAAAATCAATCTGCACTTTAAAATAATACCGTTTATGATACAAGTCATAGTATATGTTTTCAGTGTTTGTCAGTACAACTACGAAGAGTTTGGATGGAAGCTTTTTTGCTTAAAACATGCACCTGCAAAATGGAATGAATAAAATCTGGTGTAATTTTCTTATGCAAATGAATATCAATATGAAACTGTGGAGCTAAATAAAGTACAATCAGCACTTAAGAAAAAAAATTCAGTTATTATATGATGTTATGCACCCTTCTTTAGCTTTGGTCACTCGAAATTTTCATGGTTTTTGCGGAAATCAAAACGGCTGAATGCAAATATCTGAAATACCGAATACATTAAAACTTGCATACTTTCATTATTTAAAGGAATATCAAAAGGAATATCAAAATTAAAATATGGGCAGCCATACAACTCAATTGGCACTTTTAAATGATACCATATGTGATGTGATCCATAGTTTATATTTAAAAATTTAGTCGCTAAAACTATGAAGTGTTTGGACTGCAACAATTTTTGGCTTAAAGAATGCTCCTGCAAAATGGGATAAATACAATCTGGTGTAATTTTCTTAAGCATAGGAATATCCCAATAAAATGTTGGACTAAATAATTTACAATTTGAACTTAAAAAAAAAAAGGTATTATATGATGTAATGCACCCTTTTTTAGCTTTGGTCACTCTAATATGCAAGTTGTTTTGCGGTAAAATCAAATCGGCTGAATGCAAATATCTGAAAAACAGGATAAAATAAAACTTGCAAACTTTCATTATTTAAAGGAATTTCAAAATGAAAACATGGTTAGCCATACAACTCAATTGGCACTTTAAAATGATACCATATATGATGTGATCCATAGTTTATATTTGAAGTTTTAGTCGCTACAACTATGAAGAATTTGAAATGAAACAATGTTTTGCTTAAAGAATGCACCTGCAAAATGGGGTAAATAAAATATGCTGTAGTTTCCATATGCAAATGAATATCACAATGAAAATGTGAGATTTTATAATTGAGCACTTTAAAAAATATAATCTATCATATGGTGCAATGCTACCTTTTTATCTTTGGTCAATCAAAATATGCAAAGTTTTTGCGGAAAATAAAAATGGCTGAATGCACATATCTGAAAACCTTGATAAATTAAAACTTGCATAATTTCATTATTTTGAGTAATATCATAATGAAAATATTGGCAGCCATTTAACTCAGTCTGCTCTTTAAAATGATATCATTTATGATATGACCCATAGTACATGTTTGAAGTTTTACTCGCTACAACTATGAAGATTTTGGATGGAAACAAATTTTGGATTAAAGTGATATTATGGGCATTTTTCACTGTTGAATTGAGCTGAAAAGAATTAAAGGTCCAGTGCCGATTTTATAACGAAACATGCTATTTTATAAATATGTATATTCTAAAACGAGTGGTATCATCAAGAGAAATAGCAAAAAATATTAAAATACTAAAAACGATGATCTTGTTTTCCGTAAACCGCCCGGGTATTTCCGCCACCTATTTTGGCTGTGACGTCACATGCACTCAACGCTCATGACACGGAAACTTGTCCATTGTTATTACGGATCGAAGCGTGAACACTTCGCGCTTTATGTCAACATTGACACTCAATATCGTGCTATGTTAATACAGTTCTTTTTATACAAGTTTTATAAAAAAAACGTGTGTTTTTTCTGTGTGTCAGTTTTGCACGACAATCGTTATTCTACTGTTAGTGTGTGTTTTTTTTCGGGTGCAAAAATCGTGCGGAAAGGGAAACAAGGGTCTATTCGGTTTTGCCAAGGATGATGTTACTCGTAAGAAATGGATTAATAATATATTATACGCATGTATGTATTAACGGCTTAGTTACAAAAATTAATTAAAACCCTGCTCTTATTATTAAGAACAAATAGCTTTATAAGTGGAACAGCGAAATACAAAATGACAAATACATTTTATTTGATAAAGAAACAAACAAAGCTACAGCTAAATAACAACAAAGTATCAAACATAACATTCTTGTTCTGATATTGAACTCAAATGAATTACTGTCTATTACACATATTATAAAAAGCCATTTTAAAATGGAATTGGAATGGTATTACTTAAAATAGTAATATTATTTACAAACATCATCCATTATGTTATATTTAAATATTCAGATAAAAATGTAAATTGAGGAGTGCAAATTGTAATTATTAGTTCAATTTATTGATTTCATAAACAATAACAGCTTGGCATTCTCTGTAATGGGTATCCGAACAATCGCTCCCACAGACAATCGATCTAACGCTAAGTTTGACAGGGCGGACGTTCGCTCTTATATAATTTGACACCACGGCCATTGTTTCATACAATAAGATGCAAAACCTTAAAACATAGTATACGCCGATCAAAGGTTAACACCTATAATTAGCCTGTTCTGTTCTTTGTTCTGTTCGGTTAACACCTATAATTAGCCGAAAATTAAATTTACTTTGTGCGTATTATCATAAATACAAGTTGAACAATATTTCAGCTTCTCCAACTTCTCAAACGGTTTATGTAAACAATGTAACGATCTAGAAGATCACTTTCATTTTTTACTCGAATGTCCAGTTTTTGATAGCCTCAGACAACAATGTATACATAGACAATGATTAATTTCTAAGTTTCTTATGTTTCAAGAATTTCCATGGCTACCAGTCAAATTGACCCCAGTTACCATTGTTGTGTATTAGTCCATACAGAGTGTCATGGAGTTTATGGCTATTTGGCTGATGACATGTGACTTATCTGTGGATATATCACAGTTGATTATGGCAGACACAGCATGATTTTAGATAAGAGATTAGCATAACCCCAATAATATCAACAAACAATCATAAAATTTATTACTATCAGACGAGTGGTTCGCTAACCAAGGGGTGCAGCTCCATGTCATATAAAAGTCCCACTCTTCCCACTTGGGCCTACACCATGCTATTATTTTGATTATCATGTGATTCTAACGGTAGTTGTATTAATCAATGAATTAATATAATTGTTCACACTTAAACTCTTTTATTATAACTGGAAACAATGTTTTAAATAAAAATTCATGTCATTAGAAATACTAACATTCCTTCCCATTTAGAACCGGTGCAAGTATCCGCTCTATTTGTTTATTATTTACCTGTGCTTTGTGTAACCAAGTCATATTCATATAGCTTGTATTGTAGAATAACAATCAAAAAATTATTTTTCCCCCGACACGTGCATGAAACACAGTTATATGTATTTCTAATCCGTGTTCCCAACACGATGGTTATCTTGAGCATTGACAAAATAAACCTCGCTGTCCGAGTCAGAATCATAAAAAATCTGACAAACTGTCGCTTAATTCTGACTCATACATGCACGGTTGAACGGAAAAAGATTATTTTCCATTTTCCATCAATTTTTCTAACTAAAGTTTCGAGAGATAATACATCCGTTCGAGAGATAATTCGTCCGAAGCTTTAAAGCGCCGGTTCGTTATTGAGTGCATGTGACGTCACTCCCGGTTTGAATGAAAATGGCGAGAACATAGGAATGTGTGAAAAATCGCGACTTTGTTCTATTCGTTCTCGCTTATAACACCGTATTTGAAATGAAGTGAGGTGTGAAATAGTTTAGATATGCACTAAATTCGATAAATAAAGGTGTTTTACGGGATTTTTAAATCGCGGCACGTGAACTTTAACAAGTCAAAATAGTTATTGAAACTGTGGTTACTGACCAATTATCGGCAACTCATCTTGCTACCAGTTGTTTATAAAACAATATATATTATATTCGATATTTTACGTGACTCACCCAGTCCTCTAAGCCGAAATGATCCTTTAAACAAAATAGTGTCTTTGTGTCGTATGAACGAATCTGCACTATATCTAGATTTTGATTCACATCGTAAATCGAATCATCTCTGTCGTCAGTTGTCAAAACGAAATTACGGTTGATAATCAAATGCATTATTTTTCTCTTTCCTGAATATTGTTTAAGTTTATTGATGCTGCATTAACAAATATAAGTGTATATGAAGTGAAAACACCAAAAATAAACAACGGTTGCGATAGACACCTACAAACTGTAAGATGCCCATACTATCACTTTACATCATGCACCCACAAAATGAGGTAAACAAAAGCTACTGTTTTTTTTTCTTTTGTAAAGGAATATCACAATGAAAATGTGGGACTTAATCATCCACAAATAGCACTTTAAAAAATATCAGTTATGATATGATGCAACGCACCCAATAAATGTGGAACCCTGCACAGATCAAAAAAGAAATGGAGAGTATTAAGGGTGTATGTAAGGCATTCCCTTTTATTATTGTTTAATTTGATTTACAATGATATGAGGTTAAATTTTATTTACACTTAAATGTATCATGAATATTGCTGGGCCAAGTGTGACGTTGAGCGCTCCAAACCCGGTTTGAACCCCCAATGCTTTGCATTGACCATTCCCAGGCGGTGACCCCAGCTTTATTCTTATATGTGTGGAAGTTGTTTTGTATTGTGCTGTTTTGTACTGTTGGGTAATCGGTCATTTGCCTTAAATAAAGGACCTACTAATTGTATATAAAAAGAATTCAATACTGCTCCAGCAGCTGGAGTTTCACTTCTTTATATTGTTTAGAATTCTCTTCCTGTATTCTTTGTTTTATTGCAAGTACAGCTATCGTTAACAAACATGTCAATTGCCACTTCTTCCCAGGAAACAATAGGAGTAGTAAATATCTTCTGTATAATATATAATATATTTCCAATTGCATAAGAACAGTCAGTGTCATACGATGTTCTGATTGGCTATGCAACATCCATTTCGTATACTCCTAAGTTAAAATTAATCATATTTTTGAGAAAAGTATAGAATCTAACAACATATAAAAAGATAATGTTTTGCTTTTAAAGGTCCGCACAAAATAGGGTTGGTCGGGTTAGAAGAAATGATTATTTGTTGATGCCTTAGTATACGGTGGGTATACAAAGAAACTATTATCAAGCATGTGCGATACCCTTAATGTTTTGAAACATATTTTTCATGAAATGATCAACTCTTTTATCTTGAAATAATTAATGAGAAAATCAGAGCTTCCCTTGACATACTTATTGTTTTGTATCTTCATCACACCCTAGGGTAAATTAAAAAGAGACAAAACAAAAACACAATTTCTAATAGAATATTGGAAATAGTGTCACACAGCATTTTGAGAGACTGTACAAAAGAAAATGTAAATACATTTTTAATGTTTATTTGTTATGGATGATGATGAAAAATTTAATGATCAATATGAAAAGTGCTCATGAAATACTGGGAACAAATTAAAATGAATGTTGCCAGATTGAAATCTCATTGTGGTTTCTCCAGAGACTGTTTATCATCTATTATGTGAGGTGTGAGCATTTAAATGCCCTTATATCAATTGAAAGTCTGTCACATTGAATCTTAAATTACGAGTTTGAATATTGCATTGTGTAAAAGGTCTTTTTTAAGCTGGACTAAATGAGTGCCAACGTATGACATTGAACAACAATTTTTACTGAATAGTGTCATATGAGCAGTATAACAATTGGCCCAGTGACACCCCATTTGCACAAATATTTTTGGTACTTTTTCAATCACTTTTTGACCCTAGCATTATTACTCCTTAGTAAACTCCTAACAAAAATATAAAACTTGTATAAACAACACGTAAGGATTCGTATACATTAAAAAAATTAAAGATTGCCAGTAGTATTACAAACAAATAAAACTTTGTATCTTAAACTGATAATAATGTCTTTGTGAAATTAATCTGCATATTTATTAGCCCATCATTCTAAATAATTAAATCAAATACAACGGATAGACTAACCATGCCAACACCTTGTTTAAAACAATTATTATAATACTTGTTTTCCTCAATAATAAAAAAAACTCATTTCTTATTCATTAACATTTTTATAAAAAAACAACACTAAAATCACAATATAGTATGACCTGGAGATAATTAGATATTTGTGCAGAGTGTGTTCTTCAGCTTATCAGTTGCTGTGTCACTGATTGTAATCTAACAAACCGTGGATGACTGTGCTCTCTAGGCGTCTAAGGTGACAAAATCAAATAAGGCAGGATGCATATATTTAAGAGGGCACAAGGCACTTTTTGGATTTTTGTTATTAATAAATGACATTCAATAAAAATGGAAAAAAGTGCAAGAATGTTATCTATTTTTAACAAACTAACAGCTCAGAGATTATGGGCATTCGATAATAATGATATTATATTGTTCGTAAAAACAACTGCATTAATTTATATAAAAAATAAGACATACAATTTATTTGGTATCCGAAAAATCTTTTCTTGCTGAAATTGTGATGTTCACACCAACAATGCATTTGGTTACGTTATATCCCATATTTCTATGAATTCCCTGATGGTATTGACACAATTCACATGTAAATAAATTAAAAAAAACATACCAAAAACATTGCATGACTCATTGAATACATAAGACAAAATGAGAAATGCGCAAAAAAAAAGGAACATGCAACTGAGTTGTAAATAATTACTGGAAGATCATAATGGATATAACATGATTTTAAGTGTCTTAATTACAATGACATTGATCATTCTCATAATTTTGAAGTCAGTTGTACCAATAAGAACAAAATTAAATAAAGATAAGGACTTCCAATCAGTTTAAGAGAAGTTGCGTTCACAATGTTTTGGAAAGGACAAGGACAATGCTATATGCCGCCTACTTTGTGGCGGGCAAGAAAAAGCTTGTAAACACACTGTACGTCACATTTTTAGCCCAATAGAC